>NC_028357.1:17674092-17676881 GCF_000741045.1 Vigna radiata var. radiata
GAAACTAGAGGATTCAGGAGCTTTGACCCTTCCTTGCGTTATCAATGATGTAGATTTAGGAGAGGCTTTGATTGATTCAGGATCAAGCATTAATTTGATGCCTCTCAGTGATTTCAAGAAGATAAAAAGGGTAAAATTAAAGCCCACCAAAGTGATCTTGACAGTGGCGGATAGGTCTATGAAGAAACCTGTTGGAATGGTGGAAAATGCAATTGTGCGAATTGATGAGTTGGAATTTTTTATTGACTTTATAGTTGTGGATATGACCAACGAAGGAAAAAATTCATTAATCCTAGGAAGACCGTTCATGCAAACTTCCAAGATGGTTATACGTATCCATGATGGAGGAATAAAGTTAAAGGATTATGATCGAGTGTTGCTTTATGGCTCTAAAGAAACTGTACAGAGGGCAGTTAGGAAAGTCAAGTATAAAAGAGCCAAAAGTGAAGCTGCAGAGGAAGAAAAATCCACAAGTATTAATTTTCATTACGATTGTAATGTTTTGCAGATTCATGAGAAAGGGACGGTGTGCAAGAAGGAATCAACCTCTTCAGAAGAGACATCTTTCTTGCGGGGCTTTTCAGTGCGATTCAAAAATAAGAACTGGATTGTCAACAGGAGGTTGAGAGATGACGAAATGGTGGAGATTAGAAGACCATATTCCACAGTGATCAAGAAGGTGGACCGACGAAAAGTGAGCCGGTGGGACGAAGAAGATCCCAACGTGAAAAAGAAGAGTTGAACTTGCTGGAAATTAATTTTTGTATTTTTTTAGAACAATTTTCATTTTCAGTTTTGCATTTTATTTTCGTTGGAACATGTACTTTTTGAATTTTCTGAACAATTTTTGGGTAGCATCTACTAAGGGATGCTAAATTTTTGGTATCCACTGAAGGATATCCGGAACGTACACCTACTGATGGGTGGTGGAAGGAAGTGCACTTACTGACAAGTGCCAAACAGGTTTGGGTCAGGCTCGCGACATTAAACAAGCGCTACTAGGAGGCAACCTAGAATTTCTTCTTACACTCTTGCATTTTAAATTCTTAGAATAGGTTGAATTTTTATTTTGGTGTGTACTCTTGGCTTTAACACTTGTTCTAAAAATGTTTAACTGACTAATGTGCATGATGGATCTATTTGATGATTAGTTGATGTGGATGAGAATTGAGTTGCAATGCATGTTGATATTCTGTGAAATAGATGTGTGATAATTTATGATTGTGGTCATGATGCTAGGCAGGGTGTATGAATCAATTTTGTGTGAGAAAGCATGTGTGTGAGATTTTGAGCTCCAGAGTTGTTATTATTGTATGCATTATTCACAGGAAAACATGAATGATATTGCCTTAATATTGGTGATTGATTGAATTACTTGTAAATGTCATATGATCAAGATCATTTTTGAAAACCCTTCTCTAGCCAAATTTTCACCCAAAGTACTTGAAATATTATACCCTTTTTGAACGTTAGCCTTAAACAGTATGTGAACCCTTGTNTTTGATGGCATTTGCATGTAAAGATGTTGATTGTTTGAGATGAATGGCAATCTTGTTTCATGTGACTTGTGAACAACAGAGAGTGGAGTGTCACCTTAAACACTTGAGTGATTGAGTGAAACACTTGCTTGGTATGAACTCTTGATTTTCATGAGTACATTTTTGCTTAGTTGATTGGTCATTCATAATGTATAACATCTGTTGTGCAATCTCTGGATTGAAAGCATGCATGCATCTTACTTTGGACTTCATTGAGAATATTGAATTGAGTAATTTTGTCATGTACCTTGTGATTGTTGAGGCATTGGATGAAAAAGTATAAAGCCAAGTTTTGTTTTGTGTGTTTTGTTTTGTTTTGCTTGAGGACAAACAAAATTCTAAAGTTTGAGGTTGTTGATAAAGGTTGAAAAACAATTATTTTCATATGTCAATTTGGACCGAATTACGCCCTTTACTACTTGGAATGAGCCTAGAATCAAGCAAAACTCAATAAATGAGTGTGTAGAGAGACAAAAGTTGTTTTTAGCGATATTATGCTTGTTTTGCATTGTTTTGTAGCTATTTTGAGAAAATGAAGAATGAAGTTGAAGGTACAGGTCGTAGACTCAAGAAAAGAGCAGAAAAATGAAGATTTGAAGAGTCGACGCACCGCCCGGCGGCACACTTAAACCGCCGGGCGGTCCAGGGCGAGGAGTAGGCATGGCGATTGACGCTGGGCGGTCTTGAGGGAAACCGCTGAGCGGTGACGATTGCCGCCGGGCGGTTTGGAGGATTATGGGAAACCGCTGGGCAGCACACTTAAACCGCAGGGCGGTGGCTCGCTGGGCCTGGGCCTATTTTCTTATGCGCTCCTCACCTATATATACCCCTATTGCGAGTTCAGAGTGATTCTTTTGACAGGGGAGAACAACCAGACCTACTTTTGCTCTCTGGAGAGGATCTCTTGGATGCTTAGGCTCCTTTTCATCTTTTCTAGGGTTCGCTCTTCCATTCTTCTTCCATGTTTCATCTAGCTTCACCATGTCTATGGTGAACTAAACCCTATTGTTGTTGGGGGAAACAATGTAATCTTTTGATACTCTCTTTTAATGAAACTCTTGATTGTTTATATGGTCTCCATATGTTTTGATTTATAATTGTTGGGTTATCATCTGTGCTTAAGGCCTTTATCGTTTAATTCATTCGGTAACTGATGTTTGCCTTTATTGATATGGGGACGTACAGTAATGACATGAACTGGTGAGTAATTTCTTGATTTTGCAATACCACCTAGGGATAGGGGTAGGACGA
>NC_028357.1:17677135-17682558 GCF_000741045.1 Vigna radiata var. radiata
CTAAGAAAGTCGCATAACAATTAATTATTCAAACTAATATTCAAGAGGAGTAGGTAAGAGAGAGCGGATTAGATGAAATTGTAAACCCCCAACAACATCCATTCATCCATTGTTTTCTTTTGTCAATTGAATAAACTTTATTTTGCATGTTAATATTTTTATTCTCAAATCCAATTTATTAATTTTTATTTTCAAGTCTTATTATTTTAATTCACGCGAACGAGAAAGCCATTCGAGTCTCTTGGGAAAATGATACTTGGTCTTACCATTTATATTACTTGTACGATTTGGTACACTTGTCAATTTGTCAACACCTACCATCTATGGAAGGAAGCTAGAGGGGTGAGGAAGGAAGCAAGGTGAATGACTTTCGGTGCAGAGAATAGGTTGGAAATTCTTCAGCAAAGCAATTCTCATAATAATCCAAAAGTCAAGATACAAGAGTCGGTGTGTGCATTTTATATTAATCCTAACTCCATCTAGAATGTCTATGCGGTGAAGATGCAATCCGAAGATCTAGGATCTTTCAACACGTGGCTGCACCCATCTAAAATATGATTGCAGTAAAATGCACCAAATACATGTGCTAAAATGGGAGCTATGCTATGCTATGGTCATGCCTATGTATTAACGAATACACCGGACCATTATACCCCTTGAATCTTCTTTGCTTGACTTTTCTACCCTTTCCCTTGCTTTGGTAAATTTGAAGTCTTCTTGATCTTTTTTTTATGGGGCTTGGGCCCTGCGTATCACTCTCTCTCCCTTCCAACCTCTTTTTCGGTTTCTCCACCAACACAAACATTCAAATAGCTTTCTCCATTTCTCATCACCGAGAATACACCAAGGAATCTCAAGGTTTCAATTGCAAAACAATTCAAGAGTAACAAACCCAAAGTCTAACTTCTTCAAACCAACTTCAAACTCTCTTTTCTTCAAACTATTGATGAAAACAAAATCAAATCCCTAGCTTGCAAGTGCAGACCATCCAGCCATGGTAATGCAACACAATGTTCCAGCTCAAAATATTGCTTCCAACCATCAAACAAAAGCACAAGAAGAAAATTGTTCAAACCTCAAACACCCATACACCAACTCAAGCTTTCTTCACTACTAAACTCAACAAGAACTCCATTTTCGTCATCCAATCCAAGAAAACTAAAATGAAACCAAAAATATTGCAACAAAGGAGAAGAAAAACGGAAAACAAGCCTTCATTCAAACCAAGGAATCACCATGAAAAATGCAAGAACAACCCTTCAAGCTCATGCTCTCAACTTTCAAGAAGAAATTAAAGGAAATGGGTGAGGGATTCACTTCCACCAAGCAAAGATAAACAAAATTCAAGCAAGAGAATAAGAAAAATGCATCCTTGCTCATTCAATGATCCAAAACCGTGGCACACCAAAGCTCTCCATGAGATTCTTCATACAAAACCTAAGCAAAATGAAGTGTAAAGTGTGCTAGAAGTGTGTGGTCGGCCTTCTCACACCAAATACTGAGAATTGCCCTGAAATGGTGGGGTCCACCTTCAAAAAGAAACCTAGGGTTTGTGCCAAGTGTCCCACAACATTGGGCTTCTACAATTTTGCCACTAAAAGGGCCCAATACATAAAATTCTAATTAAAGTTCCTAAACAACTAAGTTATAATTTAATTAAAATTGAAATGACTAAATGTAGATTCTTTAATGACCACGCCACCTCCTAATGCTCCAAAAGATATCTCCAAAATTTTCCTTGCAACTAAAAATGCAATTAATCAGTTCAGAAAATTCAAATTAGCGAAAATACGAATTTTTGATCAAACTAAGCAGAATTAGGAAAAACGGGAAAATAACGGACAATTAAACACAATTCCCTGATTTATTTAAGTGCAATAAACCAAATACAGTCAAGAAAATATCGACTCATCAAAATAGACCACACTTAGTCTTTTGCACTCCTGGGCAAAATCAAGACGCAAAACAGGGAACAGTTCTGAGGACATCAGGGAGGTGACCGACTCAACATACAGAAAACTAAGATTCACAAGGACAGACACAGAGTTGCACAGTTCTCAAGAAATCTGGACAATGAAAGGAAGTGGACAGAATCCCACACAGAGTCAAGGAAAGCAGATACTCAAGAAATCATCAAAGCAGTTCAGAACATGGAAAAAAAACAATCAATCAGTTCAAGAGGTGAATCAAAAGCAACAGAGCCTCACAGATGCACTATCAGTGTTTCTCTCAAGTGTCAAGGGTAAACAATTTCAACTCAATGCACTTAGGAAAGCAAACACAAACAAACTTGGCAAGCCTCTAATATCAACACTGAAAAACATATGCATATTCAAATCAAAAGGTCTTTTATGGTTGCAATGGGGCCAAGGATATGGGAGGATAAATATGGATGAGAAGCTACAAACCAAAAGGAATAGAGGAGCAATGGGGAACAAGTGTAACACATTCAAACACACCCAAAACCTCTAATTCAATCCTCTTCTTGACTCCTTTATTCACAAATTTTTTTAATTTTTTTCATTTTTCTGTATTTTTTTATTTTTTTATATTTTTTTTCTTTTTTTTTTCATCTTGTCTCTTTTCTTTTCTCTCAATATTGGACATGCCTCTAAGAGACAAGATACACCATATATTTACAAAAACACAAACAAGAAGAGGAACCAACTAGCCAATTCATTATAATCTCCCAGGAGACCACACTTATTCCCAAAACAATTCCAAAGCTCCAAAATTCCCTAAGGTTAAGGTAAACATGGTTTTTCACTTAGGGCTAGTTTATAAGCTTCAAAACAAAGAAATGGGGAAAGCATAGGCTCGAAAGGGGTCATCAATGGATCAAAATAGGGTAGGCTCATTTGGCTAGAAAGGCTCAACAACAAAGTTGCCTTTATCACTTTCAAACATGCATATCAATCAAGAATCATCAAAAAGAGTCAAGCCAAGGCATAAGTGCAAGCAATCAAGAGACATATTACACACAAGAAAGATCATCAAATGGCTCAAATCTCGCACAAGGTAATTCTGTCACAATCAATTCAACTCTCAAACATCATAATCATCTTCCAAGCAAAGAACAACATGGATTTCAAATCAATCAGAGTATCAATGAAGTGAAAGACACATCTACAACCAAAACAAAGTCCATAAATCAAGAGAAACATACAAAACTTTACACAAGACAAAACAAAAACTACCTAGAAAACAAAAAATTTAACACAGAAAACAAAAACTAAAAAAGAAAAATCAGAACCTCCCCCAATAGACCACACTTAAACTACAGAGTGTCCTCATTGTGTCACAAGCATAAGATCGCAATCATAACAGTCAATAGATCATGGACATGTGCAATAGAAGTAAGGAAAGGGGGAGAAGGGAAAATAAATCTCCCCTGATGATGGTGGCAGTTGCCAATTTTGGATTGTCAGGGAGATGTTCTTAACCACTGTAAGGCCAGTCTTTTTGGGCACAACATGGATGGGGCTCTCCCATTGACTATCTGAAATTGGGTAGATGATCCCAACTTACAAAAGCTTGGTCACCTCCTTCTTAATGACGTCCATGATCACGGGGTTTTGCCTTCTCTATGGCTGTCTAACTGGCTTTGCCCCATCCTCCAAAAGAATTCTATGCATGCATGTGGATGGGCTAATTCCAAGGATGTCAGCCAAACTCCAACCAACGGCCTTCTTGTGCTTGCGCAACACACCAAGCAACTTCTCCTCTTGAACAACATCAAGGGAGGTGGAAATGATCACCGACTTCTTCTCATCATCCTCTGAGTACACATACTTGAGGTTTTCTGGGAGTTGTTTCAGCTCAAGAGTGGGTGCCTGCAAGTCAGATTCAAGTGTACTTCCTACAACATGGTTAATGCATTCTGACTCTAAAGAATGTACAGGTAAAGGCAAAACACCCATCTCATCAGACTCCACATCAATATCCATGACAGATACATCATCAACATCATCAATATCAAGAATATCATCAACATCATCAATATCACAATCCTCATCAAAATCCACCACAATATCAACATCATTTTCACATCCTGATTCAAATACAAATTCAATGCATGGATGTAGAGAAGATAGAAAAGAATGCAAAGAATCAAACTCATCAACAACATATTTGTCAATAATGCCATCCAATATGTCCATCTTAAAAACAGAATGGTTCTCAGTTGGAAATTTCATTGCATCAAGAATATTAAAGTGAACAACCATATCAGCAATTTCCATGGATAAAGTTCCAGCATACACATCAATCTTGGTTTGGGCAGTTTTTAAGAATGGCCTGCCTAAGATAATGGGAGCGGGTCCATGAGAGAATCCCTCCTCCATCTCCAAAACATAAAAGTCAGCAGGAAAAATCAACTCACCAACCCTAACCAAGACATCCTCTATGTAACCTGTGGGGTTTGTGACAATCCTATTGGCCAACTGAATGACCACACCCGTAGGTTGTAAAGGACCAAGAGACAAAGATTTATAGATAGACAAAGGCATGACATTAATAGAAGCACCTAAATTAAGCATGGCATTCTTAAATTTACTGTTTCCAATCACACAAGGAATGCAAAATATACCTGGGTCCTTGCACTTTTTAGGAATGTGCGGGACCAACTTACCAATAAGCGCAAATACATTCCTACATATGTGATAACGGTTGAAAAACAGTTATTTTCATATATTATTTTAGACCAAATTACACCCTTTAAGACTCAGAATGAGCTTAGAATCAAGTAAAACCCAATAAATGAGTCAGTTGAGAGTCAAAAGTTGTTTTTAGAGATATTATGCTTGTTTTGCATTGTTTTGGAGGGTTTTGATGAGAATTGGAGATGAATGGAAAGACAGGTTGAAGATCAAACGATTGCAGTGCAGAAAAGTCAACCAGAATGCAGAAAAGTCTACCAGTCAAATAAAAAAGTCAACCAGTCAACCAGGAAAGTCAACCAGTCAACTAGAAAAAGTTGACCAGAGCATTGGGCGGTTGACCGGGGCGCCGGGCGGTTGACCGGAGCGCCGGGCAGCTGTTTTTGGCGCCAGGCGGTCCTACGGCTTGAGACAAACCGCCGAGCGGCCATTTTTGGCACCGGGCGGTTCTCTGATGGGCCTGGGCTTGAATTTTGTTACTTTTCTTGGTTATAAATAGCCCTAGTGCGAGTTTAGATGTATTCTTTTGACAGAGGAGGGCGACCAAACCTAATTTTCACTCTCTGGAGAGGATCTCTTGGATGCTTTGGCTCCTTTTCATCTTATCTAGGGTTTGCTTTTCCATTCTTCCATTATTTTCATCTAAGTTCACCATGACAATGGTGAACTAAACCCTTTTGTTGTTGGGGGAAACAATGTAATCTTTTTAAACTCTCTTTTATTGAAACTTTTGTTTATTTATATGATTTTTCATATGCTTTGATT
>NC_028357.1:17682905-17687411 GCF_000741045.1 Vigna radiata var. radiata
AACAATTAGATAATCAAGCACATTAAACAAGAGGAGTAGATAAGAGGGAGTGAATAAGATGAAATTGTAAACCCCCAACAACTCCATTCATCCATAGATTTTTCTCTTGTCAATTGAATCAACACATTTCATGTTTATTTTTTGCCCTTGCATTCACAACAATTTTTTCTCTCTACAAGTCTTATGATTTTGATTCACATGAACGATCCTTTCGAGTCTCTTGGGAAGAACAATATCGGGTATTACCCATTATATTACTTGCACGATCTGGTACACTTACCAGTGAGTCAACAATATGCTGATCCTTTCACTACCTTTCATCTTCCTCTTGTGTGTGCATAGCTCCTTCAAGAATTTTGCATACTTCGAAATCTGTTTGATTGAATCAAGTAGAGGTATGTTCACCTCTACCTTCCTAAAAGTCTCCAATATTTCCTTATCCACCTCTTCCATCTTTTTGCTAGGAATTGGCCTTGAAGGGAAGGGAAGAGGGATAGGCCGATCATACAAAGGAGATGCACTGGTGGTAGTGGTGGGAGAAGGAGAAGGTCCACCTGGAGAAGAAGAACCACTGGTAGAGGAAGAAGATCCACCCATCTCAAATGTCCTGTGTGGACCAGACTGGTTCTCTGTCCTATGAGAAGCGGCAAGCATGGGTGTAGGTGTAGCAGTTGGCTCTGAAGGCACAACAATCTGTTTCCCTGATCTGAGGGTTATGGCACTCACATTCTTCGGATTCTGCACAGTCTGGGATGGTAATTTATCAAAATTCTGAGACTGCACCTGGTTTAGCTGAGTAGCCATCTGACCCATCTGAATAGTGAGACTCTGTATGGAAGCTCTAGTCTCCTGCTGAAACTGCATGTTCTCTTTCTGAAACTGCAGGTTCTGCAAAGTCATCTGTCTCACAAGCTCTTCCAATGAGGGCTCAGAAGAAGTAGAGGGTTGGGCAACTGGTTGGGCTGCTGCCTCTTGCTGTTGTTGTTGTTGTTGCTGCCTTTGATTTTGTTGCATAGGTGGAGGCAGATATCTGTTAGGACCTCCAGCATTCTGGAAAGGTGGCACCTGCTGCTGATGTTGTGGCGCATTGTTCCATCTAAGATTGGGGTGATTCCTCCACCCTGGATTGTACCTATTGCTGGACAAGTCATGATTCTGCTGTTGTGGCTGCCTGTTATTGTATATGTTAGTAGCATAAGCTTGAGGCGCATCTGGGGCAACAAGGTGCTGCAAAGAAGGACAAGTATTTGTATAGTGGTCGATGGAAGGACAAATAGCATAAAGTCGTGCAATAGATGTAGATGGAGCTGTAGGTCTCTGATTGGTTGTCAACTGTGTCACCAACCTCACAATAGAGTCAAGCTTGCCTTCCAATTTGCTTTCAACAGTTGATAAAGACTGGGCATCAACATCATGTACGCCCCTCACCACAATGGCATCATTCCTGACGCTAAACTGTTGGGAGTTGGTAGCCATCTTCTCAATCAATTGCCTGGCCTCAATAGGCGTGGTGTCTCCAAGTGCTCCACCATTGGCAGCATCAATCATACCCCTGTCCATGTTGTTGAGACCTTCATAGAAGTACTGAAGATGGAGTTGGTCAGGTATCTGATGGTGAGGACATCTTGCACAAAATTTCTTGAATCTCTCCCAATACTTATATAAGCTCTCTCCACCAAGCTGCCTAATCCCATATATGTCTTTTCTGATAGCTGTGGTCCGGGATGCTAGGAAAAATTTCTCCAAGAACAACCTCTTCAGATCATCCCAGCTAGTGACTGATCTAGGTGCCAAACAGTACAACCAATCCTTAGCAGCATTTTCCAATGAATGAGGGAATGCCTTCAAGAAGATGTGATCTTAAGGAACATCATGCGGTTTCATAGTGGAACAGACAATGTGGAATTCCTTCAGATGCTTATGCGGACTCTCACCTGCAAGACCATGAAACTTGGGCAACAAATGGATCAGTCCAGTCTTGAGAGCATATGGAATGTCCTCATCAGGATACTGGATGCACAAGCTTTCAATATCAAAATCTTGTGTAGCCATCTCCCTAAAAGTCCTCTCACGAGGTGGAGGTTGTGCCATATTGTTCTCAGTGTGAAAGATAACAGAATTAGAATAAGAATCAGAATTAGAATAAGAATCAGAATTAGGTGTAGATGCAACAGATGCAGTAGATGCAGTATGCACAAAGTACTCAACAGTGGATTCAGATTCAGCAATAGGATGAATAGTATCTAATGGAACAGACTCAAAAACAGACTCTAAAGACAAATTCCTAGAATGCCTAACTAACCTATGAAACGTCCTATCAATCTCAGGATCAAAGGGTGGTATGAATCCAGGATTTCCTCTAGTCATGCACTAAATCACAACACCCTATAATCATGAAACAATAGCATAAAGAAAATTCAAAACACAGAAAACAACACAAGACAACAAAACGACACTATCACAAACACAAGACAACACAAGTCACACAACACAGACACAAGACTCAACTGAACGGTGGGTCCCTAGCAACGACGCCAAAATTTTGATGGGTGTCGCACCCTATGCAAATTTAATGTGCAATTAGAAATGCAGTATAGCTAGGAAATGACTCCTAGGTCGTCTCTCAAGGACCAATTTTGCGGTTCAGCAATTAAGTCAGACACGAAGTGGGTGGGGTTTGTGAAAATGTTGTGGTGAATACAGATGAATAAAATCAAAATGCTGACGCAAACAGAAATGCAAACATAGATCTAAAAACGGGTTCAAAGACAGACTAGAGACGGTTGGTTAGTAACTTAATTACAATGTTTCCTATCATAGACCAACAAAATAAACCCGACTCAAACCTCTAATCCAACACTGTTAACCAACTAAGCGAAGGCTAATAATGTTTTCATAAAAGCGAACTAAGCGAACACAATGTTAACATCAAATCCAATTTACACCATGCAGTTTCATCAACTAAGTGAAGACTCAACACCAACTAGGCAACTAAGTGTATACCCTATTGCAAGTGCAAATACAGATTTGATATTAACCAAGTCCGAGTGGCAATCACAAGTACAGTCCAGAAATCTCAAAGAAGCAATGCAATATCGCTAATGACCAACATAGTTAATTTAAGTTATCATGATAATTAAAGTAACACGACCAAACACATTAGACAACATTAAAACAAATTAAAATACTAGACACCACCACTGTTACAATCAACTATCTAACACAGTTAAATTAAATTAAATGCAAAACTAAATTAAAGAAATCAAAAGCAACTAATCCTACAATGTAAACTAATTCAAAACAAAGGAATAATCAAGCAAGCTTTTTCCCTACACATTCCATGTGACCAAATACATCCAACAAATGAAATTAAAAATGCAAATGGCCTAACAACACCTCTTGGCCGTGAGTTCTCCTTGCACCAAAGTCAAACTTCAAATTCAACCTTCAATAAAATATAAAATATGTTGGCCTCTTGTCCCATGTGCTTCATTCTCCAAGAAAATAAGCATGTGCCTTCCACATCCTATGAAACCGTGTCTTCTCTCCTTCCATGCAAAAATATAAAACAGAAGCCACTCACCAAGACACAAATGTCGTGAGCTACCAAGTGAGTGTTGCAAAAAGTGCTTCAAACCAAAGGCTAAATGAAAGATACTTTGAGTGCTTCAACCAAGGTGCCATGTAAGCAAAGTCAAAGGAAATAACAACACTAAACCTTCTCATTCTCGGCAGAAAATTCCAGGTAAAGACAAAGACCAAAATGGAAACATTCTTTCTATGAAAATGAGCCTCTCATGTGCTTGCCTAAATAAGGTAAGAAATTAAATGCACCATTATCTCTCCCTTCCAACCACTTTTTCGGTTTCTCCACCAACACAAACATTCAAATAGCTTTCATCATTTCTCATCACCGAGAATACACCAAGGAATCTCAAGGTTTCAATTGCAAAACAATTCAAGGGCAACAAACCCAAAGTCTAACTTCTTCAAACCTACTTCAAACTCTATTTTCTTCAAACTATTGTTGAAAACAAAATCAAATACCTAGCTTGCAAGTGCAGACCATCCAGCCATGGTAATGCAACACAATATTCCAGCTCAAAATATTGCTTCCAACCATAAAAAAAAAGCACAAGAAGAAAATAGTTCGAACCACAAGCACCCATACACCAACTCAAGCTTTCTTCACTACTAAACTTAACAAGAACTCCATTTTCGTCATTCAATCCAAGAAAACTTGATAACGATCTAAAAATTGTTATTTTAATGCTTAAATTTGATAGTAAAACATACCCTTTTTGGCTTAGAATGAGCATTAAATCACGTAAAACACTTAGTTGTGTCTTGTGAGAGTCAAAAGTTGGTTTTAGTGATATTATGCTTGTTTTACATTGTTTTGCAGGGTTTTTGATGGAATCCTAATTAGGGAAACCACTCAAAGGAGCAGCAACTCAAGCTAAGACTAAGAAAGGGAAGTTAAAGAAAGACTTTCTAAAGCTTTCT
>NC_028357.1:17688516-17691404 GCF_000741045.1 Vigna radiata var. radiata
ATAAATAAGAGGGTCTCCTCCTTTGTAAAATCACTTTAGAGCTTGAATGTTATGCTGCAGAAATGAATTTCCAGCTTTCCTTGCTCTTGAGTCACTTATTCTCTTCACTTTCTCTACCCTTTCCTCTAGCTTCTTTCCATAGTGGGAAGGCCTTCTGAGCTGAGAGGATATTCCAAACATTTCCACCATTACCAGAACATCAAACTCCATTGCATCCATCTAGAACCACTGCATCAAAACTCTTGTCCGCTGCATCTCTCTGTTTTTCAACTTGCTTGCTGTTTGGAGTTACTTCACTTGATTCCAGACCTTGGCAAGTTTCCATCAAGTGGTATCATGAGTTGTGGTCGTCCACGCATCCATAGCTAAGTTTTCCTTCCATTTTCCATTTCAATTTTCATTATATTCGTGTTGTTTGTTTTTTAGTCACTGTTTCATTTTTTTGTTTCTGTTTTGGTACTTAAATTGTGATTCCAGTTTTGATTCCTGTATTTCCTTTGTGTGTTCATGTTGTTTTTATCATTTTTAAACGGTGAATATCCATTGCTTGAGTCATTTTCAGCTTCAATTTTCAATTTCCGTATTGTCTAAGTCATGTGCATCTCATAGTTGCAGTTTTAATTTTGTTTCTGTTTGGTTACTGATTCAGCGTGTTGAATTCGTTTTAATTGAGTGTCAAGTGCTAAACCAATTGTATATATACCAAATAAGGCAATGAAGACTAGATCTAGCCTTGGTAATACAAGCTAAAGCACCAAAAGCAAATCTGTTGTGATTTCCGTTTGCAACTCTGGTGCAGAATTTAATTTCTGGTTTGCAAACTTTGAAACTGTTTTTCCAGTTGAATTTCTTGATTCTGAAGCTTTGTACAACATTGTGTGATGTTGTTAAATATGTCTTAAGGCGTAGCAAGCCATAACAAACAATGAAATGCAATATGCATAGCTTGGTTGCTTAAAATCTTTAAGAAACTCACTGTTTCAGCATTGGAAATCTAGTTTTTTCACCGAGCCAATTTTATTGAATGGTATAATCTGAGTTTGGTCATTCTAAGCACCTTAATTCTAGCTTAGTTCTGTGTAATTACACTGCCTTGACTCATTTCTTTGCTGTCCAAATTTTGAATCCATGAAAAACTGAAATTGGGTGGTTAATTGGTGCATTTTGCTACATAAATCTGTACAACAGAGGTGAATTTAGAAATCTGTTGTTTCTTTGCTGTTTTATAGTTTGAGCAAGTCCGAATTGATGGTTTAAAGTTGCTAGGACTGTTCATTTGGTCAAAACTTAGCCTATATGCAGATTAGCCTTTTAAACCATCACTTTTTGGTTAAAAATGGAAGTGAACCAGTGATTTTGAATTACAATTAGTTTCTGAGTTGTTTAAGAGTTTGAACATGCTTAAAATCATCAAGCAAAGTTGTTTGGTTAGTCACATGAGCTGTTGAATCACTTCCACTCGTTTTTGGGTTCAAAACCACCATTTCAGGTCACTTTTTCTAGTGCAGATTTCTGTCAGCCACTGTTTTGATCATTTTTAGTGCAGAATTTTGTTTGGATTGTAGCAAGAGCTGGTTCATTGATTTAAGTTGAAAATAAATGATCAAAATAAGTCAGAACATGTGTTAAAAAGCTTGAAGAACCGTGCAATCCAGTTTCAAACAGTTAAAACCCCAAAACCCAAAATCTGGTTTTCATTGGGGCATTTTAACAAACACTTTGGTAAAATATCAAACAGTTTGGTCTGGAAGACTTTGTGATCTGCCATTTACGTTTTATTGCTTTCTTAATCCATTCTAGTGCTATTCCTAGGCTCCTCTTGAGTGTTGGCTGTTATTCAACTCTTGTTTCAATTGTTTCCATATTTTTTTGGCTTCCAAAAACTATTCTGAAATCTGGTGCAGTATAATAAACTAGTGCAGTTTTGGCAATCTGTTTTGGTGCACTTTTGGTGGTTATTTGGAGCTGGTGTGCATTCTGATTGAAGCATCCAATGGCAGAAATCCATTCCTACTATGGTAGCATTCTAGGAAGTGGTTAGGGAAGTGAAAGTGGAGCAAGAAGAGGGACTTTTCAGCAGTTGTTTTGATACGTTCCAGCAGTTGTAAAACTCTGTTCCAACAGCATTTCCAACCTGAAAAACATCAACTCACACCTTCATTTTGAGTAGCACCTTGCAGCAGCCAAAGTTTGAATTTTACACTAGTTTTAAGCATTGATTTGAGCTTGTTTGAGTCTTAATATCACAGAACCTTTGTAGTTTAAGTGTCTTTGTTGTTTTTGAGCCAAGTGACTTGGGAAAATGCTCTTGAAGCAATTCCAAGTTCACAATTGAACATTGTAATAGTCCAATTTCGTTTTTCTTAGTGTGGAAGTGTGTCAAGGGGCTCCAAGTGTCACTTGCACTTTCACTTAGGGTCGTCTAGCATTTACATTTTTGCATCTTTTTTTGCTTTCTTTAATTGCTTGCTTAATTTTTTTGTTTTAAGTCTCCATGGTATATAGGATTGCATAGCATATAGATAAACCTTCTTTTGGTTTTTTAGTAGCATTCCATTAGCATTTAAAAACCTTTTGAAAGATTTCTATTTAGAAATTAAGGTGAAAGGAAATTTAAGGAAACTCTGGCTAGGAAGAACTTGGTTTCTAAGCTTGTCCACTTGTGACTCACCTCTTCTTCCTGGGAGCTACTTAGAACATTTCTACCTTTAGAATCTTTGTAGAAATTTTTCACCAAAAACAAAGAAAGTTTGTGAAAATCTTTTCACTCATTACTTGTCAACTTTGAAAACTTTGTGAAAACCTTTTTCCATCTGACAAGGATGAGTCAATCTAGTGTGCAAGGAAGTTTGAAACCCAATAGAGAGAGTTCACTAAGAGAGGAGTTT
>NC_028357.1:17695638-17700263 GCF_000741045.1 Vigna radiata var. radiata
GGTTAAGGGTAGACTAGAAAGTTTGCATGACAATTGGATAAATAAGTGAAGTAAATAAGAAGAGTAGATATATGAGAGTGGATAAGATGTAATTGTAAATGTCAATAACACCATTCATCCATAGTTTCTCAAAACCAATTGAATCAACTGGATTTGCATGTTTATTTTTGTTCTTTGCATATAACCACCAAATTAATTCTTTTCTCAAGTCTTACACGATTTGTTTACATGAAAAGTAAGGTCTAAGAGTCCTTTCGGAAGAACGATATTGGGTTTATTAATTATATTACTTGATAACGATCTGGTACACTTGCTAGTTGCTTAACAAGTTTTTGGCGCCATTGTCGGGGACTCGTGGTTTAACTTATCTAGTAGTGTAAACTGATTAAGTTTGACTTGATTGTATATTTTTTTTTATCTTTTTATTTTTTATTTTTTTTATATAAAAAATTGCTACTAGGGGTTGTTTTTCTTGTGCATGCAGCAGGAGCCCAGACATACTAGAAGCAAGAAAAATACACAACCTCTTCTTGAACGCTTAAGTGAGGCATGGGGGAGAAGGAGAGTCAAACGCCCATCTAGGGATTTTTTTTCCTTCCCCTGAAAGATTATTATCACCTTCACTAGTTAGAAGAACAGAGGAGATGGCTGAAAGAACTCCTCCAAGACACACTCTTGCAGACCAATCAAATGCGGTTGGCCCTTTCCATTTTAACAGCATAGTCATGCCTACGAATCAAACGACCAACATGGTGATGAATCCAACACTTATACACCTGGTGCAAAGTAAACAGTTTCATGGCCTGTCAAATGAGAATCCCTATAACCATTTGACAGCATTTAATGAAATATGCAATACAGTGAAGATGGCAGATGTATCAGATGATAGAGTGAAGCTTAGCTTGTTCCCTTTCTCATTGGGAGGCAATGCTAAGACATTGCTCAACTCCTTCCATGAAGGGACGTTTACTACATGGGAGGCTGTGGCTAGAACATTTGTCAAGAAATATTTTCCACAGTCTAACGTTACACAGGGAAGACTTGAAATTTCATCATTCAAGGAGGGCATGATAGAGACTCTCAGGCAAGCATGGGATAGGTTTAAAAGCCTATTGAGGAAGACCCCAATCCATGGTTTTGATAAGACAACCATAGTTCTTGCATTCCTTGGAGGACTACAGATGCAATCAAAGATGATATTAAATGCTGCAGCCGGAGGGGATATCAGAATGAAAACTGAGGATGAGGCTTATGAGTTGATTGAAAGTATGGCAGATAATGAAGAAACATAGAGTGAAAATGCTGATGTTGTGCAGAAAATTCCAGAATCACAGGATTATAGTTCTATGATGGAGAAAAACAAGATAAATACTCAACAATTGGAGATAATTATTCAGAAATTATATGGCTTGCCATAGAAGATGATAACAGTTTTAAGAAAGTCAGAACATCCTCAATTCATGCCAATAAAAAGGAGCATTGATTCTGAAGAGATGTTTTAGAAAGTCGTGAAGAGTAGTGTATTCTATGTTGATAGAAGGGAGGAAAGGGAGGCATGTGAAATGATTACTAGAAGTGGGAGAGTATTAGAGGAGCGAAGAGTCGAAAAAGAGAGTGTTGAAGAAAAAAATGAGCAAGAGGAAGATGGAGAGAGAGAAAAAATATGAAAAATGATGAAGGTGATGAAAGAAAAGAAGAAGTTCAAAAATTGAAAGAAAATGAGTATGTTAAACCTTTGCCTTATCCAAAGACATACTCAAGAAGAGAGAAGGAAAAGCAGTTTGAGCGCTTCATGGAGATTTTTAGGAAGTTGGAAATAACCATACCATTTTCTGAGGCACTTCAGCAAATGCCCTCATATGCTAAATTTCTAAAAGAATTGCTTATGAAAAAGAGGAAGTATGTTGAGAAGGAAACCATTGAAGTGCAAGGAAACTGTAGTGCTGTTATATAAAGGAAATTACCTCCTAAACTGCAAGATCCAGGGAGTTTCATTATTCCATGCTCTATTGGAGAGTTAGAAGTGGGAAAAGCTTTGATTGATTTGGGAGCAAGCATTAATCTAATGCCTCTTTTTATGTTAAGAAAGATTAGAGGATTAGAACTGAAGCCAACAAGGATGACTCTTCAATTAGCAGATAGATCTCTTAAATACCCATATGGAGTGGCTGAAGATGTTATGGTTAAAGTGGATAAATTTTTGTTCCCGGTGGATTTTGTTGTTATGGAGATGGAGGAAAATGGAGATGCACCTTTGATTCTTGGAAGACCTTTCATGAAGACAGCTAGAATTTTAATTGATGTGGAGAATGGTAAGCTGAAGGTCAGAGTAGAGGATGAAGAGGTGAATTTTGATGTCTTCCAAGCAATGTCATATCCTAGAGATAAAAAGTCATGCTTCCAAGTAGACATTGTGGAAGAACTTTGTATGTTGCAAGATAAGAGAATACGAAATGCATCTGCAATAGAGAGGTCGCTGATTAATGAGAATGGAAATTTGCATGAAGAAGAAGA
The DNA here is from genome assembly GCF_000741045.1 of Vigna radiata var. radiata. NCBI lineage: Eukaryota > Viridiplantae > Streptophyta > Magnoliopsida > Fabales > Fabaceae > Vigna > Vigna radiata. Next base: position 17,698,153 of record NC_028357.1, read on the forward strand.
TAAAATGATTGAAGAATGTGTTCGTGAATTGGAAGAAACAAAAGATATTTCAACAAAAGAGGCCAGTTTTGAACGAATTGATCCCAAGGAGAAAGTAAAGGAAAGTAAGCTTGAACTGAAGGAACTACCACCACATTTAAAGTATGTATTTTTGGAAGCTAATGGAGGCAAGCCAGTCATTATTATTAAGTCATTATCTCCAAAAGAAGAAGAAAAGTTGGTGGAAGTCTTAAAAGTAAATAAGGGTGCTATAGGCTGGTCAATTGCAGATCTTAAGGGAATAAGCCAGTGGACAGTGATTATAGACCAGTGGCTCAACCACAAAGAAGATTAAATCTAGTTATGAAAGAAGTTGTGAGAAAGGAAGTGTTGAAGTTACTAGAAGCAGGAATTATATACCCAATATCTGATAGTAAATGGGTAAGTCCAGTTCAAGTGGTGCCAAAGAAAGGAGGAATGACAGTAATTCATAATGAGAAAAATGAATTAATTCCTACACGAACAGTTACTGGGTGGCAGATGTGTATAGATTACATGAAGTTAAATACGGTCACAAGAAAGGATCATTTTCCCTTACCTTTTATGGACCAGATGCTAGAAAGATTAGCTGGACAAGCATACTATTGCTTCCTTGATGGTTATTCTGGATATAATCAAATTATGGTAGATCCTGAAGATCAAGAGAAAGCAACTTTTACATGTCCTTTTGGTATATTTGCCTATAGAAAAATGTCATTTGGATTATGTATTGCACCTGCCACATTTCAAAGGTGTATGCAAGCCATCTTCGCAGAATTTATGGAGAAAAGCATAGAAGTCTTCATGGATGATTTTTCGGTATTTGGAGATTATTTTCAGAGATGCTTAAACAACTTAGATGCAGTTCTTAAAAGGTGTGTTCAAACAAATCTTGTCTTGAACTGGGAAAAATGTCATTTTATGGTCACTAAAGGAATTGTGTTGGGACACAAAATCTCGTCTAAAGGGATTGAAGTTGACAAAGCCAAAGTGGAGGTAATTGAAAAGCTTCCACCACCATCAAACGTGAAAGGAATCTGGAGTTTCTTAGGTCATGCTAGTTTCTATCGGAGTGATGAGTCGATATTTTATTGATTTCACTTAGTTTATTGTGCTAGAATTAATCAGGAAATTGTGCTTAATTGTCTGGTATTTTCCCGTATCTGCTAATTATGCTTAATTTGACCGGAAATTCTAATTTTAATTAATTTGAATATTCTGAGCTAATTATTTGCATTTTTAATTGCAGGGAAAATTTTGGAGATATAATTTGGAGCATTGGGAAGGAGACAAAATAAATTCAAGACTCTCAAATTAGACATTTTAAATTTTAGTTATATTGTAATTTAATTGTTTAAACTTTTTAGACAAACTCTTTGCATTGTGGGCCAATTTTTGAAAAATGTTGTTGGGCCCAATATTGTAGGACACTAGACCTAGGGTTCCCTTTTATTTTAGGGTGGACCCTACCTTTACATAGGACTCACGGCCTTAGGGATTAAAGGTCCCAGCCGTCATTTTTCATCGACTCTCTGGTTGTAACGCTTTTAGAGTAGGGATTCATTCTCGGCTGGACATTTTTTGGGAGAGGCTTGGAACTTTTGTTTCTTATGGAGCTTTTCTTAGAAATATTGGATTTTGGATGAAGGAAAGCAGCTCCTGTTCACGTTGGAATTATTTTTGGTTAATGCACCCTTTTCTTTTTTTATTGAAAGTTTACTTCATGCTGGAACAGTGCTATGCTAGAAGCCACCACTTTTGCTTTCTTTTGGAACGTTGTCTAAGGGTTCTTGAATGCATTGACATTTTTTTTCCATTTAACTTATTGAAGTTTATTTCATATACTTGTTTATCAATTGTTGGGTTCTCATCTTTTCTTAATACTTTTATTGTTTAACTCATTCATTAAAAGAGGTTTGTCTTTATCGATATGGGGACGTACGGTAATGTCATGAACTGGTGAGAAATTCCTTGATTATGCTAATACCGCCTAGGAATAGGGGTAGGACGGTCAATTGTATTTGCTTCCGATCGCATTGCATTATTGGTTACTAGGGGAGGCTAGGGATAGCAAGCCGGTAATTAATAATAGG
>NC_028357.1:17700448-17708903 GCF_000741045.1 Vigna radiata var. radiata
ATAGTTTCTCAAAACCAATTGAATCAACTGCATTTGCATGTTTATTTTTGTTCTTTGCATATAACCACCAAATTAATTCTTTTCTCAAGTCTTACACGATTTGATTACATGAAAAGTAAGGCCTAAGAGTCCTTTGGGAAGAACAATATTTTTACCAATTATATTACTTGATAACAAATTGGTACACTTGCCAGTGGCTTAACAAAACTAAAATGAAACCGAAAATACTGCAACAAAGGAGAAGAAAAACGGAAAACAAGCCTTCATTCAAACCAAGGAATCACCATGAAAAATGCAAGAACAACCCTTGAAGCTCATGCTCTCAACTTTCAAGAAGAAATGAAAGGAAATGGGTGAGGGATTCACTTCCACCAAGCAAAGATAAACAAGATTCAAGCAAGAGAAGAAGAAAAATGCATTCTTGTTCATTCAATGATCTAAAATCGTGGCACACCAAAGCTCTCCATGAGAGTGTTCATACAAAACCTAAGCAAAATGAAGTGTAAAGTATGCTAGAAGTGTGTGGTCGACCTTCTCACACCAAATACTGAGAATTGCCCTAAAATGGCGGGGTCCACCTTCAAAAAGAAACCTAGGGTTTTTGCCAAGTGTCCCACAACATTGGGCTTCTACAATTTTGCCACTAAAAGGGCCCAATACACAAAATTCTAATTAAAGTTCCTAAACAACTAAGTTACAATTTAATTAAATTGAAATGACTAAATGTAGATTCTTTAATGACCACGCCACCTCCTAATGCTCCAAAAGATATCTCCAAAATTTCCCTGCAACTAAAAATGCAATTAATCATTTCAGAAAATTCAAATTAGCAAAAATACGAATTTCCGATCAAATTAAGCAGAATTAGGAAAAATGGAAAAATAACGGACAATTAAACACAATTGCCTGATTTATTTAAGTGCAATAAACCAAATACAGTCAAGAAAATATTGACTCATCAATGTTTTACCGGTTGGTTGAAAAGAAAAAATAAAAACATAATATCTTGAAAATAAAACGTCCAATGTGAAGAACAATTCGACGTTTGGTGGTTGGTTTAAAAGAAAAAGAAAAAATAATAAAAAATAACTAAATAAAAAAACGTCGATGCCAGTTTAAAACTGACGTTTTATTGGTTGATTTAAAAGAAAAATAAAAGAATAACTACTAGTTGTAATATAAAACGTCCATCTTCTGTTATTGTTGACGTCAATTTCTTTAAAACAAAATTTAGTATTTATTTATTTTGTATTGGACGTCAGATGTTTCCTTAACTGAAGTTATGTGATTACATAGGTTTAGGACACTAAGGACAATCACGTTAGTCCCCGAATTGTTCAACGTTCTACATTAGTATAAACGTCGAACCATAAAGTGGGCGACGTTCTGTCTGGTTTAATAGAGGTGCTTTGTTGCTCACGGTGCTGACACAACTCTTGATCTATTGTGCGTTGAGAGGATTGAATGTGAACATAGGCCAATGTTATGTCCCTGGCAAGTGTACCAGATCGTTATCAGGTAATATAAACGGGTAAGTCCGAGTATCATTTTCCCAAAGGACTCTTAGGCCTTAACTTTCATGTAACCTAATCGCGTAAGACTTGAGAAGAGAATAAAATACGTGGTTATATGCAAAGAACAAAATTAAACATGCAATGCAATTGATTCAATTGGTTTTGAGAAACTATGGATGAATGGTGTTGTTGGGGTTTACAATTTCATCTTATCCACTCTTATTGCCATGCATACTTTTTTAATTACCCTTAACCCAATCCCTTGGTGAAAAGAGCCTATTTGATGGAAAAATAATATATTGCTCTAGCTAGGACAAGCCAAATCTAGAAGCAAATCAAGCCATAAGTTCATAGATGAAGATTGCGGAATTTGGTGGTGGTGAAAGGTGTTGATAGCTCATAGTTTTGATGAGTTGTATGGTGATGGAAAGGTGTGTTTGGTGGTTCTCTATGAGAGGTTGGGCCAACTCTTGGAGGAAGGTGGCTAGAGGAGGCCACTTGGGTTGCTCTAGCCTAGGGTGACCTCAAAAGAGTAGTATGGCACAAAAATGGCAGCATAACTTTACTCTAAATCAAAGGTGATGACATGATGGAGAACACCTCTATTTATAACCTAAGGTGTCTCAAAATAGGCTGAAACTTTAACCTAAAAGAGCCACCTTGGTTGTCTTGGAGAGCAAGGAGAAATCCTCTCCAATAAGAGAGAAACAAGTGGCCAAAATCCTCTCAAATGAGAGAGTGACATGTGGCCACTACCTATGGAAAAACTCTCCATTCCTAGAGTGACACATGGCCACTAACTAGGAGGAAAACTCTCCAATGGGAAGCTTCCACATCTCTTGGGACGAAATCTTGCTCCCTTGTCCTCCAAGCTTGGCCAAAATGTTGACCCCTTGGTCAACACACCCATTTTGGACATCCAAGCATAGTCAACTTTGGGCCTTGACCCTTTGTTGACTTGTTTGGTCAAAATCCTATTCTAATTGGCCTAAAATACAAGGCCCAATTGAAATCCTATACTACTAGGCCCACAATACAAAGCCCAAATAAAATCTAGACTACTTGGCACATAATACAAAGCCCAAATAAAATCTAGACTACTTGGCCCATAATACAAAGCCCAAATAAAATATAGACTACTTGGCCCAAAATACAAGGCCCAAAATTATTCCAACTCTACTAAATCTTCATGATGGCTTTAGATGGCCTAAGAGAAAGAATATAGGTCCATCTTCCATAGATGTCTCCAACTCTTCATGAATGTGCTAGGTCATGGCAAGGGGTATGCCATCACTATTACTAATTACTGGCTTGCTATCCCTAGCCTCCCTTAGTAACCAATAATGCAATGCGTTCGGAAGCAATTACAATTGACCGTCCTATCGCTATGCCTAGGCGATATTGGCATAATCAAGGAATTTCCCCCCAGTTCATGACATTACCGTACGTCCCCATATCGATAAAGACAAACATCTTTTTACTGAATGAGTTAAACAATAAAAGCATTGAGCACAAATGAGAACCCAACAATTGATAAACAAGTATATGAGTGGCATATGAAATAAATAAGAATTTGAATATATGAGAGTTTCAAAAGATTACATTGTTCCCCAACAACAAAGGGTTTAGTTCACCATAATCATGGTGAAACTAGATGAATTGAATGGAAAGAATGAAAGATATAACCCTAAACTTGGTTGAATGGAGCCTAAGCATCCAAGGAACCTCCTCCAAGGTGTGTGGAATAGCTCTGGACGTTGTCTGTGCCAAAAGAATCCCTTTCTAATTCCCACTGGGGCTATATATAAGCCCAAAAAGATAACAGATAGATTACAGAAAGATTTACAGAATCTAACTAAAAAAACAAACAACCGCCCAGGCGCCTAATTTGACCGCTCAGCGGTTTGCCTCTTGCCGCTCTGACCACTCAGCGATCAGTTTTGCCTCTAAGCGGTTTCCCTCTCATCGCTCTGAGCGCTCAGCGGACCATTCTGGCGCTCAGCAGCTTGCTTGACCCTTCTTTTCATCATTTTTCTCCTTCTTCCATGGGTCTAAGTCCACCGTACTTCACTTCCATCTTTATTTCATCTAAAACCCTGCAAAACAATGCAAAACAAGCATAATATCACTAAAGCCAACTTTTGACTCTCAAGAGACTCAACTAAGTGTTTTACTTGATATAAAGCTCATTCTAAGTCATAAAGGGTGTGTTTTATTATCAAATTTAAGCATGAAAATAACGGTTTTTAGACCGTTATCACAACCCCAAACTTAGAACTTTGCTTGTCCTCAAGCAAACAAGACAAAACTTGGCTTTTCCACTTTTTCATCAAATAATTCACACTTTTCAAAACTCCTTTTTCTTATGACAAGTTATTATACACTTCAAATTTCAGTGGAATCCTACAAAGATGCATGCATGCTTTCAATCCGATTTAGTTCACATAATCAATCTTTTTTAACAGATATTTTGTTCATGAATGATCAATCAACTAAGCATAGATATAAACATGGATTTAAAAATTCTCACCAAGCAAGTGTTTCACTCAATCACTCAAGTGTTTAGGAGGTCACTCTACTCTCTACTGTTCACATGTCACATAAAACAATCAACATCTTTACATACATATGTCATCACAAGGACTTTTTCCAAGGCTTGTATTGTGGTTGGACTATCAAGAAAAGTTGGTTTTTCTGGAATACAAAATCCTTGAGTTAAGAGAGTTTAAATCTTCATTCAAAGTTCAAGCACACTCTCTTTTTAACCAATCTCACTCATTCCCAAATTTTTCCCTTTTTCCTTTCACATTGTTCATTGAGTTCACTTTACATGCTTTTCTCTTTTCTTCTTTTATTTCCTTTCTCATGCATTTTTCTTTTTCATGTTTTGAACTCAATGCTTTCCTTTTTCCTTTGCCTTTCACTTTCTCCATTCAACCTCAAACTTGAACCTTTTCATCACATATAATTATTCTCAACCCTTAACTCAAGGTAAATCAATTCAAACAAGGGTTTTCATACTGTTTAAGGTCAAGGTTCAAAAAGAGTATATCATTTAAAATTCTTTGGGTGAAAATTTGGCTAAGTAAGGGCTTTTCAAACATGGCCTTGATCATATGACATACGCATGCAACTCAATCAATTATCAAGATTAAGTCAATACCATTCATGATTCGATGTCAATAGTGCACACAACAATAAAACTCTGAACCTCAATACCTCACATAATCAGGCTTTCTCACTTCTCACATGAATCCTGCTTAGCATCAAAATCACAATCATGAATCACTTACTCATTTGTTCACATAGCTAGTGAACCATCAACCTGGATATCAACATTCACACATTCTTAATCATTATCCACAATTAATCATCAATAGTAAACCACTCATCATGCAATAAATTGGAACCATTATCCGAATAAGTGTACAAGCCAAGCATAGACTCAAACATAAATTTAACCTATACTACTAATTCAAAGTACAAAGAAAACCTGGGTTGCCTCCCAAAAGTGCTTGTTTAACGTCACGAGCCTGACCCAAACCTCATGGATCCACCAACAAACTGCTCCACTTCTCCTCCTAAATAATGTTTGAACCTCTGACCATTTACAACCCAATTTCTCTCCTTATTTGTAGTTTCCAATTCCACAGCTCCGTTTGGATATACATGCTTTATCACAAAGGGTCCCGACCATTTTGATTTCAGCTTCCCAGGAAATAACTTCAAACGTGAATTAAATAGTAGCACCTATTGTCCTAGAGTGAAGACTCTCTTTATCAGCTTTTTATCATGATAAAATTTCACATTTTCTTTATAACTCCTTGATGAATCATATGCATGTAACCGCATCTCTTGAAGTTCTAACAACTGATTTCTTCGTTTTCTTTGAATTTCATGAGGATCAAAATTTAAAAACTTCAAAGCCCACAAAGCCTTATGTTCCATCTGTACTGGCAAGTGACATGCTTTCCCATATACCATCTGAAAAGGTGATAACCCCAATGAAGTCTTCATAGCCGTCCTGTATGCCCAAAGAGCATCATTTAATTTCCGTGACCAATCTTTTTGTGAAAAAGCAATTGTCTTCTCTAATATCCTCTTAATTTCCCTATTGGAAACTTCAGCTTGACCATTCGATTCTGGATGATAGGGTACAGCCACTTTATGTTTCACCCCATAATGTCTAAGTACCTTAGCAAGCTGAGCATTACAAAAATGAGACCCCCCATCACTAATAAGTACCCTAGGGCTTCCAAACCGTGAGAAAATTTGCCTTTTCAAGAATTTAATCACCGTATTGGCATCATTCTTTGGACATGCTATAGCTTCCACCCATTTACTCACATAATCAACAGCCACCAAAATATATTCATTATTAAATGATGGTGGAAAAGGCCCAACAAAATCAATACCCCAACAATAAAAAACTTCAACTTCCAAAATACCTTGTAACGACATCTCATGCCTTCTTGAAATAGCTCTTGTCCTTTGACACTTATCACAATTCCTAGCATGCTTATGCGTGTCTTTGAATAAAGTAGGCCAATAAAATCCTGACTGAAGAATTTTTGCAGTTGTTCGCTCCTCATTATAATGCCCTCCATAAGGAGAATTATGACAATGCCAGAGGACTCCTTCTACCTCTTCCCTAGTTACACATCTCCTTAAAAGATTATCTGCTCCAATCTTGAATAAATACAGATCATCCCATATAAATTGCTTAGCATCAGAATAAAACTTCTTTTTCTGTTGCCAATTTAATTCTTCAGGGATAACACCTGCAACTTTAAAATTAGCCATATCAGCAAACCATGGCCTTTGTTAAATATACAAAAGAGTTTCATCTGAAAAAGACTCTCAGAATTCCTTCTCCTTACTTGTTTCTTCTGTGTTAACCAGTCGATATAAGTGATCAGCTATCAAATTCTCACTTCCCTTCTTATCCTGAATTTCTATGTCAAATTCTTGTAACAAAAGTACCCACCTAATTAACCGTGGCTTTGAATTTGGCTTCTCTCCATCAGCTTCCAAAAACACATACTTCAAATATGGTGGTAGTTCTTTCAGTTCAAGCTTGCTTTCCTTTAATTTCTCCTTGGGATCAATTCGTTCAAAACTAGACTCTTCTATTGGGATTTCTTTTGTTTCCTCCAATTCACGGACACATTCTTCAATCATTTTATCTTCTTCTTCATGCAACTCTTCATTCTCATTAATGAGCGACCTCTCCAACGCAGATGCATTTCGTATTCTCTTATCTTGCAAGATACAAAGTTCTTCCACAATTTCTATTTGAAAGCATGACTTTTTATCTCTAGGATATGACATTGCTTGGAAAACATCAAAATTCACCTCTTCATCTTGTACTATGACCTTCAGCGTACCATTCTCCACATCAATTAAAATTCTAGTTGTCTTCATGAAGGGTCTTCCAAGAATCAAAGGTGCATCTCCATTTTCCTCAATCTCCATAACGACAAAATCCACCGGGAATAAAAGTTTGTCTACTTTAACTATCACATCTTCAGCCACTCCATATGGGTATTTAAGTGATCTATCAGCTAATTGAAGACTCATCCTTGTTGGCTTCAATTCTAATCCTCTAATCTTTCTGAACATAGAAAGAGGCATTAGATTAATGCTTGCTCCCAAGTCAATCAGAGCTTTTCCCACTTCTAACTCTTCAATAGTACATGGAATAGTGAAACTTCCTGGATCTTGCAGTTTAGGACGTAATTTCCTTTGTATGACTACACTACAGTTTCCTTGCACTTCAATGGTTTCCTTCTCAACATACTTCCTATTTTTCATAAGCAATTCCTTTAGAAATTTAGCATATGAGGGCATTTGCTGAAGTGCCTCAGAAGATGGTATAGTTATTTCCAATTTCCTAAAAATCTCCATGAAGCGCTTAAATTGCTTTTCCTTCTCCTTTCTTGAGTATGCTTTTGGATAAGGCAAAGGTTTAACATACTCTTGTTCTTTCAATTTTTCAACTTCTTCTTTCCTTTCATCACCCTCACCATTTTTTATAATTTTTTCTCTCTCTCCATCTTCCTCTTGCTCAATTTTTTCTTCAACACTCTTTTTCTACCTCTTTTTTTCTGACTCTCCTCTCCTCCAATACTCTCCCATTTCTAGTAATCACTTCACATGCCTCATTTTCCTCCCTTTTATCAACATAAAACACGCTACTCGTCATAACTTTCTGAAACATTTCTTCTGAATCAATGCTTTTTTGTATTGGCATGAATTGAGTTTGTTCTTAATTTCTTGGAACTGTTATCATCTCCTGTGGTAAGCCAGATAATTTCTGAATAATTATCTCCAATTGCTGAGTAATTATCCTGTTTTGTTCCATCATAGAACTATAATCCTATGATTATGAAATTTTATGCACAACATCAGCATTCTCACACTGCACCTCTTCATTATCTGCCATATTCTCAATCATCCCAAAAGCCTCATCCTCGGTTTTCATTCTAATGTCCCCTCCGGCTGCAGCATTTAATATCATCTTTGACTGCATCTGTAATCCTCCAATGAATGTAAGAACTATGGTTGTCTTATCAAATCCATGGACCGGTCTTTCTTAACAGGCTTTTAAACCCATCCCATGTTTGCCCGAAAGTCTCTATCATGCCCTACTTGAATGATGAAATTTCCAGTCTTCCCTGTGTAATTTTTTATTGTGGAAAATATTTCTTGACAAATGTTCTAGCCACATTCTCCCATGTAGTAAATGTTCCATCAGGGAAAGAGTTGAGCCATGTCTTAGCATTGCCTCCCAATGAGAACGGGAACAAGCTAAGCCTCACCATATCATCTGATACACCTGCCATCTTCATTGTGTTGCATATTTCACTAAATGCTGCCAAATGGTCATAGGGATTCTCATTTGACAGGCCATGAAACTGTTTGCTCTGCACCAGGTGTAT
>NC_028357.1:17712483-17718291 GCF_000741045.1 Vigna radiata var. radiata
ATAGTTTCTCAAAACCAATTGAATCAACTGCATTTGCATGTTTATTTTTGTTCTTTGCATATAACCACCAAATTAATTCTTTTCTCAAGTCTTACACGATTTGATTACATGAAAAGTAAGGCCTAAGAGTCCTTTGGGAAGAACAATATTTTTACCAATTATATTACTTGATAACAAATTGGTACACTTGCCAGTGGCTTAACAAAACTAAAATGAAACCGAAAATACTGCAACAAAGGAGAAGAAAAACGGAAAACAAGCCTTCATTCAAACCAAGGAATCACCATGAAAAATGCAAGAACAACCCTTGAAGCTCATGCTCTCAACTTTCAAGAAGAAATGAAAGGAAATGGGTGAGGGATTCACTTCCACCAAGCAAAGATAAACAAGATTCAAGCAAGAGAAGAAGAAAAATGCATTCTTGTTCATTCAATGATCTAAAATCGTGGCACACCAAAGCTCTCCATGAGAGTGTTCATACAAAACCTAAGCAAAATGAAGTGTAAAGTATGCTAGAAGTGTGTGGTCGACCTTCTCACACCAAATACTGAGAATTGCCCTAAAATGGCGGGGTCCACCTTCAAAAAGAAACCTAGGGTTTTTGCCAAGTGTCCCACAACATTGGGCTTCTACAATTTTGCCACTAAAAGGGCCCAATACACAAAATTCTAATTAAAGTTCCTAAACAACTAAGTTACAATTTAATTAAATTGAAATGACTAAATGTAGATTCTTTAATGACCACGCCACCTCCTAATGCTCCAAAAGATATCTCCAAAATTTCCCTGCAACTAAAAATGCAATTAATCATTTCAGAAAATTCAAATTAGCAAAAATACGAATTTCCGATCAAATTAAGCAGAATTAGGAAAAATGGAAAAATAACGGACAATTAAACACAATTGCCTGATTTATTTAAGTGCAATAAACCAAATACAGTCAAGAAAATATTGACTCATCAATGTTTTACCGGTTGGTTGAAAAGAAAAAATAAAAACATAATATCTTGAAAATAAAACGTCCAATGTGAAGAACAATTCGACGTTTGGTGGTTGGTTTAAAAGAAAAAGAAAAAATAATAAAAAATAACTAAATAAAAAAACGTCGATGCCAGTTTAAAACTGACGTTTTATTGGTTGATTTAAAAGAAAAATAAAAGAATAACTACTAGTTGTAATATAAAACGTCCATCTTCTGTTATTGTTGACGTCAATTTCTTTAAAACAAAATTTAGTATTTATTTATTTTGTATTGGACGTCAGATGTTTCCTTAACTGAAGTTATGTGATTACATAGGTTTAGGACACTAAGGACAATCACGTTAGTCCCCGAATTGTTCAACGTTCTACATTAGTATAAACGTCGAACCATAAAGTGGGCGACGTTCTGTCTGGTTTAATAGAGGTGCTTTGTTGCTCACGGTGCTGACACAACTCTTGATCTATTGTGCGTTGAGAGGATTGAATGTGAACATAGGCCAATGTTATGTCCCTGGCAAGTGTACCAGATCGTTATCAGGTAATATAAACGGGTAAGTCCGAGTATCATTTTCCCAAAGGACTCTTAGGCCTTAACTTTCATGTAACCTAATCGCGTAAGACTTGAGAAGAGAATAAAATACGTGGTTATATGCAAAGAACAAAATTAAACATGCAATGCAATTGATTCAATTGGTTTTGAGAAACTATGGATGAATGGTGTTGTTGGGGTTTACAATTTCATCTTATCCACTCTTATTGCCATGCATACTTTTTTAATTACCCTTAACCCAATCCCTTGGTGAAAAGAGCCTATTTGATGGAAAAATAATATATTGCTCTAGCTAGGACAAGCCAAATCTAGAAGCAAATCAAGCCATAAGTTCATAGATGAAGATTGCGGAATTTGGTGGTGGTGAAAGGTGTTGATAGCTCATAGTTTTGATGAGTTGTATGGTGATGGAAAGGTGTGTTTGGTGGTTCTCTATGAGAGGTTGGGCCAACTCTTGGAGGAAGGTGGCTAGAGGAGGCCACTTGGGTTGCTCTAGCCTAGGGTGACCTCAAAAGAGTAGTATGGCACAAAAATGGCAGCATAACTTTACTCTAAATCAAAGGTGATGACATGATGGAGAACACCTCTATTTATAACCTAAGGTGTCTCAAAATAGGCTGAAACTTTAACCTAAAAGAGCCACCTTGGTTGTCTTGGAGAGCAAGGAGAAATCCTCTCCAATAAGAGAGAAACAAGTGGCCAAAATCCTCTCAAATGAGAGAGTGACATGTGGCCACTACCTATGGAAAAACTCTCCATTCCTAGAGTGACACATGGCCACTAACTAGGAGGAAAACTCTCCAATGGGAAGCTTCCACATCTCTTGGGACGAAATCTTGCTCCCTTGTCCTCCAAGCTTGGCCAAAATGTTGACCCCTTGGTCAACACACCCATTTTGGACATCCAAGCATAGTCAACTTTGGGCCTTGACCCTTTGTTGACTTGTTTGGTCAAAATCCTATTCTAATTGGCCTAAAATACAAGGCCCAATTGAAATCCTATACTACTAGGCCCACAATACAAAGCCCAAATAAAATCTAGACTACTTGGCACATAATACAAAGCCCAAATAAAATCTAGACTACTTGGCCCATAATACAAAGCCCAAATAAAATATAGACTACTTGGCCCAAAATACAAGGCCCAAAATTATTCCAACTCTACTAAATCTTCATGATGGCTTTAGATGGCCTAAGAGAAAGAATATAGGTCCATCTTCCATAGATGTCTCCAACTCTTCATGAATGTGCTAGGTCATGGCAAGGGGTATGCCATCACTATTACTAATTACTGGCTTGCTATCCCTAGCCTCCCTTAGTAACCAATAATGCAATGCGTTCGGAAGCAATTACAATTGACCGTCCTATCGCTATGCCTAGGCGATATTGGCATAATCAAGGAATTTCCCCCCAGTTCATGACATTACCGTACGTCCCCATATCGATAAAGACAAACATCTTTTTACTGAATGAGTTAAACAATAAAAGCATTGAGCACAAATGAGAACCCAACAATTGATAAACAAGTATATGACAAGCATATGAAATAAATAAGAATTTGAATATATGAGAGTTTCAAAAGATTACATTGTTCCCCAACAACAAAGGGTTTAGTTCACCATAATCATGGTGAAACTAGATGAATTCAATGGAAATAATGAAAGAAATAACCCTAAACTTGGTTGAATGGAGCCTAAGCATCCAAGGAACCTCCTCCTCCAAGGTGTGTGGAATAGCTCTGGACGTTCTCTCTGCCAAAAGAATCCCTTTCTAATTCGCACTGGGGCTATATATAAGCCCAAAAAGATAACAGATAGATTACAGAAAGAGTTACAGAATCTAACTAAAAAAACAGACAACCGCCCAGGCGCCTAATTTGACCGCTGAGCGGTTTTCCTCTTGCCGCTCTGACTGCTCAACGGTCAGTTTTACCGTTGAGCGATTTCCCTCTAATCACTCTGAGCGCTCAACGGACCATTCTGGCGCTCAGTGGCTTGCTTGTCCCTTCTTTTCATCATTTTTCTCCTTCTTCCATGGGTTTAAGTCCACCTTACTTCACTTCCATCTTTATTTCATCTAAAAACCCTGCAAAACAATGCACAACAAGCATAATATCGCTAAAACCAACTTTTGACTCTCAAGAGACTCAACTAAGTGTTTTACTTCATTTAAAGCTCATTCTAAGCCATAAAGGGTGTGTTTTACTATCAAATTTAAGCATGAAAATAACGGTTTTTAGACCGTTATCAGCCAACTCATTGCAAATGAGATCAAGAGTTATGCCAGCACCGTGAGCAACAAAGCACCTTTAGGGCATCCCTCCTTGTTTACTGATAACGGATTAAAACACTGTTATTTGCTATGTGATTCTAATACTAAAAAGCACCCTTTTTTACTTAGAAAGTTGCTTGAACCCATATGTTTTCAGTAAATTGTGTGAATAAAAAAGAGTTGAGGTTGATTTTAACTGTTTTATAACAAATTCCCCTTGTTTTGACAGAAATTGAACCAATAATGGAAGAAGAAGTGAAAAGCCATGAAGATGGAGCTAAAAAGGGGTCAAAAAGACACCAAGAAGGGAGGAAACTCGAAGCCCAGGCGACAGAAACACAAAACAGTGAGCTGGAAATCACCGTTGGTCGCCCGAGCGACGGACCCGACGCCCGGGCGAAGGACGCTCGTAGCTCAGGCGTCCAAAGCTGGCGCCCAACCCTAACAGAACCCTCAATTCACGCCCAGGCGAGCTCCCTGTGACGCTTGAGCGAGATTTGACGTGGATCGGGCCCTAATTCTGCTCTGATTTGATTCTTTTGGACAGGGTCGCACTTTGGGACGCGTCTGGCACTATTTTAAGGACCCTGGGGCTCTAGGTTTTGCATCCCTGGCAGAAGCGAGCATAACAATACACTCCTAGCCAATTCCTAGTCTTTTCATTCTTTCTTTTCTTCCATTATTCATAGAGTTCCCCCATATCTCTGGGGAACTAATTTCCATTTGTTGTTGGTGAATGATGTAACCTTGTAAACTCTCATGTATTTGAATTGATTCTTAATTTCATATGCCTTTTTTCATTAATTGTTAGAGTAATTTATCTGTTCTTACTGCTTGCTTATACAATAGCATGATTTGTGATTTGCATGAGTACCGGGAGGTTCCTTACAATTCAGGTCCTTGTTGAATTACTCCTAAGGGTTATATTGCTCAGGGATGAGGGTATGAGTGATGGGTTGTCGCAACCCATACAAATTTGATTGCATATGAGAAATGCAGTATAGCTAGGGAATGACTCCTAGGTCGTCTCTCAAGGACCAAACCGTGGTTCGAGAATCAGGTCTAACACGAAATGGGGGGGTTTGTGAAAGGATTGTGAATGCGATAAACTAAATTAAAACACGGATGCGAACAACAATGTAAACACAAATATAACCAGAAATGGAAACAAAAATGTAAAAACGAAATGTGAAAACGGTTGGTCATTGACTCAATCACTATGCTTCCAATCACAGATTATCGACAAGTACACACTACTCTAATCCAACTCCAACACGAATCACCCAACTAAGCGAAGGGTAATTCGGTCTTCAAGATTACTGATGAAGGTTGAAAAACAGTTATTTTCATATGTCAATTTGGACCAAATTACACCCTTTACTACTCGGAATGAGCTTAGAATCAAGCAAAACTCAATAAATGAGTCTGAAGAGAGTCAAAAGTTGTTTTTAGCGATTTTATGTTTGTTTTGCATTGTTTTGTAGCTAATTTGAGAAAAGTAGAGAATAGAGTTGAAGATACAGGTCGTTGACTCAAGAAAATAGCAGAAAAATGAAGATTTGAATAGTCGACGCACCGCCCGGCAGCACACTTAAACCGTCGGGCGGTCCAGGACGAGGAGAAGGCATGGCGATTGACGTTGGTCGGACCTGAGGGAAACTGCCCGGCGGTGGCAATTGCCGCCGGGCGGTAGGGCGATTTGTGGAAAACCGCCGGGTGGCACACTTAAACCGCCCAGCGGTGGCTCACTAGACTTGGGCCCGTTTTCTTATGCGCTCCTCACCTATATATACCCCTATTGCGAGTTCAGATTCATTCTTTTTGACAGAGGAGAACGACCAGACCTAATTTTGCTCTCTGGAGAGGATCTCTTGGATGCTTAGGCTCCTTTTCATCTTTTCTAGGGTTTGTTTTTCCATTCTTCTTCCATTTTTCATCTAGTTTCACCATGTCTATGGTGAACTAAACCCTATTGTTGTTGGGGGAAACAATGTAATCTTTTGATACT
>NC_028357.1:17718356-17739863 GCF_000741045.1 Vigna radiata var. radiata
TTTTGATACTCTCTCTTATTGAATCTCTTGATTATTTATATGGTCTCCATATGTGTTGATTGATTATTGTTGGGTTATCATCTGTGCTTAAGGCCTTTATCGTTTAACTCATTCGGTATATTGATGTTTGTCTTTATTGATATGGGGACGTACAGTAATGACATGAACTGGTGACTAATCTCTTGATTTTGCAATACCACCTCGGGATAGGGGTAGGACGATCAATTACGCTAACTTCTATTTATAATGCGGTATTAATTACTAGGGGAGGCTAGGGATAGCAAGCCAGTAGTTAATATTAGGCCCTTTTCGNCGAGGGATCGGGTTAAGGGGAGGCTAAGAAAGTCGCATAACAATTAATCAAACTAATATTCAAGGGTATTATGTAAGAGAGAGTAGAATAGATGAAATTGTAAACCCCCAACAACATTCATTCATCCATTGTTTTCGTTTGTCAATTGAATCAACTTTATTTTTGCATGTTAATATTTTTGTTCTCAAATTCAATTTATTAATTTTTATTTTTCAAGTCTTATTATTTTAATTCACACGAACGAGAAAGCCACACGAGTCACTTGGGAAAACGATACTTGGTCTTACCATTTATATTACTTGTTCGATTTGGTACACTTGCCAATTTGTCAACAAGTTTTTGGCATCGTTGCTGGGGACTCGAGGTTTATTTGTCTAGTAGTGTGAATTGATTGAATTTGACTTGATTTGATTTTATGTTTATTTTTGTTCTAATAAATGTTATCTAGGGTTTTGTGCTTAAGTTTTGCAGAAGGCAGTCTGATCAAGAACTTGATTATATGGGCACTCAATTTCATCAAAATGATTGCAACCACTGTTGGGACCCTTATTCAAATATATATCGAAGCCACTTAGGGCATCAATCCTCTTCGCGAAAAGAAACGTTAGGGGAAGCTAAAGAACGTTTACGGTAGGAACTATTCTCTGTACCAAAAGAAACGTTGGGGGAAGTCTAACAATTCTTGCGGCAGCACGTATTCTCTGGACCAAAAGAAACGTTTGGGGAAGCCCAACAACGTTTACAACAAAAACAATCTCTTGTACGCAAAGAAACATTGGGAGAAGCACAAGCACGTTTATTGCAGGAACAACACTCTCATGTCCTGAAGGCTTTGGGCATTATTAAGGTTGATACTGAAGTCAACCCTAAAGAAGAATGTCAAGCCACTATCTTTGCACATGATAAGGTTCTCAATGAGGATAAGAAAGAAGAAGAAGAGCTAGAGATGTTGGAAGAGGAAACAAAAATAGAAGAAGTTGTTGTTGAGAAAAATATAGAGGAGATAGAAATAAAAAATTTGAATGAGAGTGAGAAGAAAGATGAGGAAGGAAAAGCCATAGTTGAAAAAAAAAGAGAAAAAAAGAAAAAAAAAGAAAATAAAGAAAGGGAGGAAAAAGAAAAGGAGAAGGTCAAGGAAGGAGAAAATTAAGAGAAAGAGGAAGAGAGGAAAGAAAAAAAAAGTCATGTAAAGAATCCTTTCCTCATAAAAGGAAAAACCCTAGGAAGGAAAATAAGGTTAAGTTTTTCAAGGAGATCTTTGAGAAATTGGAGATCAAGGCTCCTATGATTGATGGATGGAAACATGTGCTTGGCATGATCAATTTCTTGAAGAGGTTTAGCATAAAAAAGAAGAGAAGGAAATACTAAGCACAAATAAGTTTGACACCTACTGATGGGTGTTTGGGGAAACTTTTTCAATTGCTAGTTCATTATTTGAATTTCTATGTTTGTTTTCTGTTTTTCAAATTCTGTCTTTTACATTCTGTGTGTGTACATGCATTAGAGTGAGGAAAATCTTGTGATTGGAAAATTTAGGGCAAAGATTAGGGGTCAACAGGAGAAATCACAAAGAGACAAGAAAGAAAAGTGGTAAGGAAAATTTTAAGCCACCGTTGGGCGGTACCACTTTGCCGCCAGGCGGTGGCGGCGGACAAAAGAACCCGAGCTCTTTAAAAGCTGGGTATTTTCAAGATTTCCTCACTTTTTCTTGCCACTTTGAGTTTCGCCAGGCGGTCTCCTTGCTCCTTTGCTCCAGATTTACACTTCCTAGAGGGTTTTAGAGAGATTTCTATACACTTTCTCAACACCCATTCACAAAAGGGTTTTAGTTCTTGCTCATATTTGGGGTTTCTCTTGGTGGGAGTGTGTATTTAGAGTTTTTCATCATCTATTGAAGGATTTGTTGCAAGCATTCATATCTCCACTCAAGTAAGTTGTGAAATTTCATTTGTTAAGTTCTTGATTTTGAAATTCTTGATGAGCATGTTTAGAATTAGGTAACTTAGGGTTTTGAGATTCTTTGCATGAATTATTGAATTGGGGAATGTTTTGGACCGATTAAACTGTTTGGAATTGAATTGCATGTTAGGAATTAGTAGTTGAGTGGAGATTAGGGTTGTTTTGGTGAGAAATTTTTCGAAAACCCTCTCACCGCCGGGTGGTATGCTTCTGCCGCCGGGCGGTATTCGAGCTGGTTGCATACCGCCGAGCGGTAAGCCTCTGTACCCCCGGGCAGTCTGTTTGTTCTTGTCGTTTGTTTACATTATGAATAAGGGAAACTTGTGTACTCTTTGTTGAAGATTTTGGGTCTGATAATTGGTTGATGCATTAACTCCTGACAATAGATTTCTGTGGCTTTTGGCATATTGTATTTGTTGCAGAAATGACTTCAGCATCGCGTCGAACAAGAAATACTGGAGGTAAAAGGAAGATGCCAGAAAGCTCGAGAGGATTTGACTCTCAGAGGTTCCTCTCCAAGTAACATGAGGAACATTATGCAACTGTACAAGAAAGGAGGTTATTTATGGAGAGGAAAACCTCCTTTTTACCTGACTTGGTTCCTGAATTTGAGGAGGAGATTTTGAGGAGAGATTGGGAGAAACTGACGACTTGCCCGACACCTACCAGTGTGGAGTTGGTGAAGGAATTCTACACCAACGCGGTGCCTAGATGAGGAGTGGCTGTTGGGCGATATATGAGCTTTGTGAGGGGGAAGACTATCAGTTATGACCCCGATACCATTAACAGCTTCTTGGGAACAGAGTGGCCAGGGGAGTGATGCCAGTATGCGACACATTATGGTGTGCTTGATGATATAGCTGACATTGAGGGGGTTGTGTGTCTTCCTGGTAGACACTTTCAGACTAACGCTAGCGGTGCGTCGGTGAACATTCGACGGTTGGATATGATACCATTAGCCAGATACTGGATGGCGTTCACACATTCCAACATCCAACCGTGCTCCCATATCTCAGATATCACGATTCACAGGGTTCGTCTCATTTTCTGCTTAATGAGACAGATGGAGGTAAATGTCGGCCAAATCATTACCGACGAGATTATGAGATGTGCTATGACAATTAGTAGCAGGATGCCATTGGGGCATCCATCTTTGATCACTTTTCTGTGCCAGCAGGCTGGGGTGGTTTTCTTTTACCTTGAGTTGGGATGAGCTTAATTATATGTGATGAAAAGGTTCAAGTTTGGGGTTGTACGGGGGAAAATTAAAAAAGCAAATGAAAAGCATTAAGCTCAAATAATGTGAAAAGAAAAATTCATGAGAAAAAGAAAAAAAAAAGAAGAAAAGCATGAAGATGAGCTCAATGAAAAAGAAAGGAAAAGGGAAGAAGTTAGGAATGAGAGATATTTGTGAGAGAGTTGTGCTTAAATGTTGAATATTTTGTTAGCTCTCTTGACTCAAGGATTTTGCATACTAGAAAAACCAATTCTTTCTTGTTAGCCCAACCTCATTCCAAGCCTTGGAAAAGTCCTTTTGATGGCATTTGCATGTAAAGATGCTAATTGTTTGAGATGAATGGCAATTTT
The DNA here is from genome assembly GCF_000741045.1 of Vigna radiata var. radiata. NCBI lineage: Eukaryota > Viridiplantae > Streptophyta > Magnoliopsida > Fabales > Fabaceae > Vigna > Vigna radiata. The sequence goes on from NC_028357.1 coordinate 17,722,216, forward strand.
GTTTCATGTGACTTGTGAATAATTGAGAGTTGGAGTTTCACCTTAAACACTTGAGTGATTGAGTGAAACACTTGCTTGGTATAATTTGTTAATTTTCATGAGTACATTTTTGCTTAGTGGATTGATCATTCATAGTGTGTAACATCTATTGTGCAATCTCTGGATTGAAAGCATGCATGCATCTTATTCTGGATTTCACTCAGAATATTGAATTGAGTAGTTTTGTCATGTACCTTGGGATTGTTGAGGCATTGGATGAAACAGTATAAAGCCAAGTTTTTTTTTTTTGTGTTGTTTTGTTTTGTTTTGCTTGAAGAAGAAAGAAGAGTCCAAGAAAGAAGAAGAAACATGAAGAAAAGAAGAGTCTAGGAACCGCCCAGCGCCAAAATCCAACGCCGAGCGGCCAAATGCGAGGAGAAGCAAACCGTCTGGCGGTACAACTCGTCGTCGGGCGGTGGCACGATTATGGAGACACCGCCGGGTGCCAAAAGTGAGACGCCGGGCGGTTGTCTGCTGGGCTTGGGCCTAAATTATGTGACGTTCCTCAGCTATAAATAGCCCTAGTGCAAGTTTAGATGCATTCTTTTGACAGAGAGGGACGGCCAGACCTAGTTTTCACTCCTGGGAGAAGATCTTTTGGATGCTTAGGCTCCTTTTTATCCAATCTAGGGTTTGCATTTCCATTCTTCCATTATTTTTCATCTAGTTTCACCATGACAATGGTGAACTAAACCCTTTTGTTGTTGGGGAACAATGTAATCTTTTGAAACTCTCTTTTATTGAAACTCTTATTTATTTATATGCTTGTCGTATGCTTTGATTATCAATTGTTGGGTTTCTCATCTGCGCTTAATTCTTTTACCGTTTAACTCATTCGATAATTGTTGTTTGTCTTTATTGATACGGGAACGTACGGTACTGTCATGAACTGGTGGGAAATTCCTTGATTAAGCAATACCACCTAGGTATAGGGGGGTAGGACGATCAATTGTTTTTGCTTCCGTTTATCATGCATTATTAATTACTAGGGGAGGCTAGGGATAGAAAGCCAGTAATTAGTAATAGACTCTTTTCGCCGAGGGATCGGGTTAAGGGTAGAGTAAGAAAGTTTACATGAAAATTAGATAAGAAAGCGAATCAAATAAGAGGAGTAGATAAGAGAGAGTGGATAAGATGAAATTGTAACCCCCAACAACTCCATTCATCCATAGTCTTTTTCTCGTCAACTGAATCAATTGCATTTGCATGTTTACTTTTTGTTTTTGCATCCAAACTACAAATTAATTTTCTTTACAAGTCTTACGATTTTAGTTTACACGAAAGATAAGGCCTTCGAGTCCTTTGGGGAGAACGATATTGGGTTTACCAATTATATTACTTGATACGATCTGGTACACTTGTCAGAGTGTTAACAAGGAGGAACAAAGAAATAATCAGAGGAGGTCAAACAGGGTAAAGAGAACCCCTGAATACTTGAAAGATTACGTTCAAACTGGTCAGTCACCTTCTACATCCCTCTATCTCAAAAATGAGTTAAAAATTCCTTACCCTATCAATAGTATCTTATCTTATTTGTCCTTATCTAACAAACAATGAAGATACACTCTTGCCATAAATGCTGCAAAAGAGCCAAATTCTTATGCAGAGGCCAGAAACTGTCATGAATAGACTGATGCTATGAAGAAAGAAATCCAAGCACTGCAAGACAATGGCACATGGTATATGACTAAACTTCCTCCTGGAAAGAAGTCTATTGGTTGTAAGTGAGTTTACAAAATAAAACACAAAGCTGATGGTACAGTGGAAAGGTATAAGGCCTGATTAGTGGCCAAAGGGTATACCCAACAAGAGGGAATAGATTTTCTGGACACATTTTCTCCTGTTGCTAAACTCACATCTATCAGGCTCTTACTTGCCCTTACTCCCTCAAGGAAATGGTATTTAAGTCAACTTGATGTAAATATTGCTTTCCTACATGGAGACCTAAATGAAGATGTTTACATGGATCCTCCCCCTGGTTTGGACATTAATACTAAAGGGCAGGTTTGTAAGCTCACTAAGTCTCTATACGACCTAAAATAGGCCAGCAGATAGTGGTTTGAAAAAATGTCCAGTTTCCTTATATCTGCAGATTATGTTTAGTCCAAATATGACCATTCCCTATTTGTTAAGAAAACTTCCACAAATTTTACTGCTTTACTTGTATATGTTGATGACATTGTGCTAGCAGGGAATTCCATGAGTGAGATTACTCACATAAAAGCTCTCCTACATCACCAATTTCAAATAAAAGATCTTGAAGAACTCAAATATTTTCTAGGGTTTGAGGTTGCTAGATCTAAGAAAGGGATACATCTTTGTCAAAGAAAGTATGCCCTTGATATTCTTGAAGAAATAGGAATGCTGGGAAGCAAACCTTGATCTATACCTTTTCTAAGCAACAACAATTCCTTATACAAAACAGAGAACTATATGGATGATCTCAGTGTCTACCGCAGATTAATAGGAAAGCTTTTCTATCTCACTAATACTACACCGAATTTATGTTTTACTATTAATCTCTTAAGTCAGTTTATGCAAGAGCCCACTAATTATCATTATCAAGCCCTGTAGCATGTTCTTAGGTATGTCAAGTCCAACCCCTCTAAAGGACTTTTCTTTGCAACTAATTCCAATATTCAAATAAAAGGTTTTAGTGACTCCGACTGGGTCACTTGTCCTAAGACACGAAGGTCCACTACTAGGTACTGTGTTTTCCTAGGGACATCTCTTGTTTCATGGAGATAAAAAAAACAGAGCATTGTTCCTAGGTCATCCACAGAAGCGGAGTATCGTGCCTTAGCTACTACCGTATGTGAGATGCAGTGGCTTCATTATATTCTCCATGATCTCCAAGTTCAACACGATGCTACTGTTGTTCTCTATTGTGCCAATAACTCCGCGAGACATATCGCCCATAACCAAAGCTTCCATGTGGTTCGCAAAAAAATCCAAGCCAAGTTCTTACGCCTTCTGCCCATTCGATCAGAAGAACATATCGCTGATGTCTTCACCATGTTCCCTCATCACACACGCTTCAGATCTATCATCCTCAAGCTTGGATTAGTGAACATCCATCATCCAGCTTGAGGGGAGGCTATTAAAGCTCGCGTCTTTGTGATTATTGCTCCTAAGAGCAGCATTCATTGTTTAGGTTTTTCTGTTTTAGCTTTTATTGTTTCTGTTAGGGATTCTTAGAAATCCCTTTCACCAGAACCCTATATAATAAAAGGGCTTTCGGTTCTTTTATGAGTTGTAATGAGAAGGCTTAAATCCTTAATTGGTCCCCATGTTAAGAGGGAATTTTCAGTTTAGTACCCTTTTTTAAAAGTGTATACATTGGGTCTTCATGTTTTGCAATTTGTGTCAATTTAGTCCTATCCCCTTAACGGTGTTAAAATATTTAATGTTGAAGTGAGTGTACATATGATGTGTGCAACAAAACATGACGTGTCGTTTGGAAATGAATTGATGTGGCAGAGGGAGAGGTTTGGGAAAATAAAATATGCTAGGGATTTAAAATTGGGAAAATAAAATTGGGCAAATGAAATTGGGGAAAAAGTTAGGTCATATTAAATTTGGGGATTTCATTTGTCGAGGGTTCAATTGGTTGCTGAGGAGGTTGATTCTGTGAGCATAGGTGAAGTGGTTGGTTTCTTGGAAGGAAAATCGTGACACAACAAGCTTGGTGAAGGAGCAGGGAGCGATTACGGTGGAGGATCGTGGGTTCGTCAGTGTCGTCTTAGCTCCTTCACCTAAGGACCTTCGATTCTGGCAAGAGAATCGGAAACGACGTCGCGGAGAGCGTCATCGCGGTGGAAGCAGAGCGACACAAAGTCTACCTCAGGAGGCACATCGAGGTGCTTTTGTTTGGGGAAGATCTTGTCTGACAGGACCAGATCGGGGACGCGGAGGGAGGCCTCTAGAAACTCGGTCAAAACGTCATCGTTGGTGACGGTGGATCTCTTGCTAGATGCCACTGGAGAGGGCGGCAGCGCACGAAAATCGACGGGGATTTTCGGCATGGACGAAAACGGCGACAACATTAATTAAGGAACAAACGAAGTTTTGGTGGGAAAGCGAAGGGAAAAAGGAAAAGGTCCACTGATGATAGCGTGTCCCTTCTACCGCCGACACTAGTTCCGGGAATCATAACGACGTCGTTTCTTTTTCCTTTTTCTCGTTTTTCTTTTTGCTCACTGCTTCTCTTCCTTTAATGTGCACTGTCTGAAGAAAATTTTGCACCTCGAAATTTATATTTATGGTGTTCTTCCTGTAATGCTTTTAATTGTAGGATTTCTTTGAAGTAAAGTAGCTCGAAAAATGGTGAAGCCATTGATTTGTCGGTTATCGTGGTATTTAAACTAAGTTTATAAAGTGTTGGTTAGAAAAAAGGAAAAAGAAAAAGGTTGCATTGTTGATGGTCGGAGAATGGTTGAACGAATCTCAGAATTAGAATTCAGTTATAGATAATGAAGAGATAGCCAAAAAGATGGATAGAAAAGGTGAACCTTCGACATCAATGTCTTAGGGCAACCATTTAAGCCTTTCATTTATTGTAATGAAATGTTTTTTCATACATGTCTAGCCATAAAATATCGTTTTGCCACGACAGATAAATTATTTGCCACATTATTTAACCTTTAACGCCGTTAGAAGGAATTTAACGAATGAGACTAAATTGAAACAAATTGCAAAACATGAGAACTCAATGTATACACTTTTAAAAGAGGATACTAAACTAAAAATTTCGTCTTAACATAGGGACCAATTAAGGATTTAAGCCTAATGAGAAATACACAAGTGTAATACAATAGTTTTGAGTTTTGTTTCACATACCTTTGTCCGGGTGCTCTTCTTCTTTTCTTCTCGCTTTCTTCCCGTTCCTGTAGGTGGTTTCTTCTTTATTTGCCGAAGCACCTCCATGGAAAGCTCTCGCGCTTTGCTTCTCCCATACAACTCACAATTTTCAACTTTCACCTAACATCTGACGCAAGTCAGCTTCCCGAGGGTGAGACTTTTCCGCATCTTCGGTTAAAAGGCTTTGGGTCTATGTTGTGTGGTCTCGGCCAGTTTTAATAAATAGCTTTGATTAAGCTAAATAAATTAGTGTTTTGATAGGTAATTAGATGTTGGATTAGTAAGTTAAGAAGTTTTAACTTTTGGATTTGGGCTTTGAAAACAGCAAAACTGGGGATTTCCTGGGCCTAGATCCATCAAATCAATTTGGGGTTACTCCTTGTACCTCCCCAATTCCACCCCCCCCCCCCCCCCCCCAATTTTTTTTTGGATTTTTTTTTAAATACAAAAATAACCTTTTTTATTTATTGTTTTTACCTTTTTACCCCTATTTACTAAAGTTAACCTAACCTACCTCTTTTACACTCTGCTTCAAACACTCAGACAGATTCCCTCTCCTTCGTATTCCCCACCCCCACTAAAGCTTTCATTTTGAAATACTCTCTGCAACTTTCACTCTCCCAGTCCTCCTCTGAGCCTTCTGTTGCTTTGTGCGGCCTGGTGCTTTTGGTGCGTGGCGGGTGGCGGTGCGGTGAGTGTGTGGTGGTGCGGAGCGGTGGTAGACGTTGGTTTCGTTTGTGGGTGTGTTGGGCGGTGCGGTTGTGTTTGCTGCTTTGCAGCCGGTGTGTGCAGCGACGCGGAGGGTGGTGGTGCGGCGGGTGTTGTAGCGGTGCGGGGCGGTGGTTCTTGCTTCGTTCGTTTTAACAGGTTAGTTTCTTTTCGTTTCTTCTATTTTTTTTTAAATGTATGTAATGTGTAGGATTAGGTAGCTTTGTCTGTTGTTGATATCTGGTTGGGTGTTTGTTGAGGTTTTTGTGGTCTGTTGCGATTGAGTTTTGTGTCATTTGTGTGCTCTGTGTTGTGTGTGCTGAGGAAGAAGACGTCCAGGCCCTGAAACGGATGTCGATATCCGTCGACGGTTTTACGAAGGTATTACTAACCTCGACTCGCCGCTTTAGAAGAGGATCGCTGGTTAAAGGTTGGATACAACACCACCACACCAATGCAATGCAGAGATATAATAATTCAAGGACAAATTCTTTCAGGAAGAATCGATATCTCAATCATCACTTGAAAAACAAGAAGAATGGGAAAAAGAATTTCTAGAATAATAGAACAAAGAATTATGGGAAGAAAGAGTAAAGATGAAAGTATGAAGATAAAAAAAAAAAAAAAAATAGGTTATGTGGGGGTGGGGGAATAAAATCATAAAATTTTATTTTGAAATATAAATTTTTGCTAAAGGATAAAATTGGAATAGAAAAAATAGAACAAAGGATAAAAATGGAATGGAGAGGTGTAGGGAGCAAGTGGAGAGGTACAGGGAATAACTCCCAATCAATTTTTCTTTCATAATAGAATTGTGGCTATTGCTTCCTGCATCTCAAAATTATTAACTACTTTCACAATGTTAGAAAAAGACTTAAGTATCCTTTATCACACCACGTTACCACTGTCACTGTTTGCATATCATCACCGGCGCACCCTTGCTCTACAAGAAGAGAGAGAAGACGTTGCAAAAGGAAGAAAAGAGAAAATGTAGAAGAAAACTTGTTTCAGAAAGTTTTTTTCTTTTATTTTTTAACATATTTCATGTATTTTGGAAAGCATTTTCTTAAACAAATTTGACTTACCGATATTAAAACATATTTCATAAATTCTGAAAATTTTGTTTCAAAATTTTTGTTCCATTGATATTATTTCAGAAATTTCAAAAGGTTTGTTTTGGAATTTTTTTGAAATATTGTAATCCGGTAGGTACTTTTACTGGAGAAAAAAATTGGTACTTTAAAGGTGTGTGCAAAAGAAATCTTGGGAGGCAGGAAGAAAGGATAGAATTATACATCGCTGTATCAGTGCTGTATCGGGGCCCAAATTTTCATAGATTGCAATACCATTAATTTCTTTATAAAAAAATGGTTAAACATGTTTTCAATTTTTTTTAATAAAATAATAATAATAATAATAAGTAGTAATTCTTAAGCTAAACCAAAGAATAAATTTAAATAACATATAATCCTCTAAGAAAATAGTTCTATCTTGCAAATTTATAGTTTGTAAATAGAAAATTATTTATTTTTCTCTTAAAATTATTTGTACACCCTAATTAACATTTGATCACATTTGTTAATTTGAATTGAGAAAATTGATAGTCACGTTTTAAATTGGGTGTGATAAAATATTTATTTGGATGAAAAAATTAAAGATGTAATAATAATGATAATAATATGGTCTCATTTTGTAGCGTTGGAGAGAGAAACTTACGCAGAACATGATCTTGTATTTCCTTTTGGTTCCGTCACACTTGTCACGAAACACGGTTTCGAAATTTGCAAATTTTTTAATAGAAAATTTATGAACAAGGAAAGAGAACATGCTGCAACAAACTTGTAAAAACAGAACTCTGGAGTATATTCTACCATTCCGTTAAGTGATGTAATTGGTTTTATAATTGAAGAATAAATAAATGTATTACAAAATTTCTAACAGCAATCACATCAGCATCAGAAAACAAAATTAAACAATAATTTACAATCATTTTATAACTAAAATAATGATTTGTGATAAGATGAATCACCCAAAGTCAAAATTACCAACCAAAATTGGACTTTGTCTAAAAATAACTTCAGCTCAGGCTGCTGATTGCGCCGTGTTTGGACGGAACTTCACTCAAACGGTTTGGACGTTTCACTTACGCTGCCTTTAGATTCTTCTATAGTCATGTGCTATTAATAATAATTTTAAATGATAAAAATTCTAAAACAATAACTACAAAATTACTTGTTATCCGTTTAACAAAAATAAAATTTATAAAAACTATTATATACAAATTTTTTCAATTAATTTTGATGGAAAGGATAAATTAACTTTGTAGATGTAAGTCTACAAAAGAAAAATCTAGAAGGAATCCTCTTAACGTGATATTTTTCTTTATCGATGTGATTTTTATTTTCATTTAAAAAAAAGTTATTTGAAATGTTGAGGAATATATATTTGTTAGGATAAATCTCCCTGAATGAAGCCACTCTGATAGTCAAAATTGAACCGACGCCAAAACCAGCGTTGATTCCGCGGTCTGACCCAGTCTTTCTTGCCTACCCTACTTCCCTTTTCACACGTTACTCTTCTCATTTTTCAAACCTCACCTTTAACTAATTAACTAATATATTATAAACTTCACCAGGACTTAGGAGGATGATATTTTGAGAACTTATTTTAATAATCTTTTGACAATATGAGATATGTGTCATCAATTTATTGATCTATTTGAATTTATGTTTAAAAAAATATTTTAAATAGATTAATCACAAACTGTCACGTAATCAAAAGATTATTAAAAAAGTATTGTTATAGAATTTTTTTCCTAAGATTTAAATGCTAATTTTTTCCCTTTCTTTTAAACAATCATCACTCTAACAATTTTATTTTTCCTGTCATCTCATGACATTTTTGATACATAAAATTAAGTATCAATATATTATGTTTAATTGTTTATATCAAATGAATTCATCCATTATGATAACCAATTTTTGTATTTATTGGATGTATATAAGTACTAATTTATATATATTTATATAGGTTTAAATCCCTTTTTGGTCCTTAAGTTATAAGCTGGTATTCAGTTTAGTCCTCATTTTTAAAAATGTCAACCTTTGATCCCTAAGTTATAAAAAATGTTTCAAATCAGTCCCTGCCGTTAAATATCCACTAACAGAGTTAACTTTTTCTTTCTCTCTTCTGCTCCTCTGAATTTCTTCGAACACTAACAACTTTTTCTTTCTCTCTCTCAAGTTCTCTATTTCTCCTTCTTTATGTTTAAATATATATTTTTCTCTCTCCTCACTCAAAACTCACCACCACCAAACCCTCCTCCAACACCATCACCTCCACCTGTTCCTCCTCCTTCGCCAAACCCTCCTCCAACTCCAAACCCTCCCACATGGCCATAGCTGAATAAAATTTTTTTACTATTACTCATCATGTCGAGGCAATGATGAAGTGATGGCAAGGGAAACTTTTGCAAACATTCGCCTTGTTAACAACCACTTCTTCTCAGTTCCCTCACAACCCTTTCTCTCATAAATGAAAGCTATGGAAGCACTTCTTCTCACTTCTCCCACGAAGTTGCCTCCTTCTTTCCTCTTACTTTCTTCACTCCCAAACCATTTACATTTCAATATTCCCCAAACACGACCCAGTCTCCCCTCTCTCACAAATTGAAAGAATTAGGGAATAAACTCTTTTGGTTACTTTTGTTTTTTCCCTTGTAAGTCGATGCTTATTGAAATGATTTTTAGTCAATTTTTTTAATTAGATTTCTCTGTATATTATTATACTACCAAGTTAATATGTTTTGTTGTTACAAAGAGTATGAATTACACATCAGCCACGCATAATTTCTGTTTGTTACTTCAGTTCTAACCAAAGTTTGGAAATTAGATTATTCTACAGAGATTCATCTCTAGTAAATATTTAGGTATGATTATCTTGTTTTAGGCCTGTCTTATTTTCCACCTGTCCAATTTTCCCAAATCTGTAACATTCAATTAAAGTTGTGACCCACCCTTTGTCAAGACGACTATTAGAAGTTCTCAGGCCATTCTCCTTTTTTTTCATATGCATCAAATGCTGATTTTATTTTGAAGCAGTCTGATACATGTGAAAGGGCATGAATCTTTTCTGATGATGGAAACTTTTTACGTTAAGAAGTCATTTCTCAACCAATCTCTCAAATCACAACCATTATACACGCAATGAAGAAATATATATAGGTCATCTTGGTTCATGATATTAGTCCCTAGCATTTTCATGCGATGAAGCATTGGATTAATATCAAGCATGGTGAAATTTTGAGAGTTAACTTAATGGGGATGATTACCAAGGCACCTGTCCTAGAAGGCCTCATAATCACTGTCACAATTACGAGGTTAGCTTCATCCCCATAATTGATGAGAAAACTGTGATGTCTTTGATTCCATGGTTGAACGAGAGGTTACACATGGACTATTGAAAAGGACACTGTGGCAAAGTTAACAAGAAGATAGTCATTGTGGATGTAAGCAAGGTGGGGTAGATATAGGTATAGAATACATTATGGTCATTTGGTCATGCAGTGAAGAGTTACATGTTGTAGAAACGAGTTACATGTTGCAGAAACATGTGTGGTTGTTAATAAAGGAGAGAGAAAAATATATATTTAAATATAAAGAGAAATTCAAAGAAAGAAAGAAAAAGCTGTTAGTGTTCAGAGAAATTCAGAGGAGGAGAAGAGAAAGAAAGAAAAAGTTAACTCCGTTAGTGAATATTTAACGGCAGGGACTAATTTGAAACATTTCTTATAACTTAGAGAGTAAAGGTTGATATTTTTAAAAATGGAAACTAAACTAAACAGTAGCTTATAACTTAGGAACCGAAAAAAAGTTTAAACCATTTATATATCATCAAACGATAAAATATTTTGGATAAAGAAGGAAACGTTTAGTTAAAATATTTTCATTAATGTTATTTTTTTTAGCGAAATACACTAACAGGTGCAGAGTATTGTTAAAAATATTTTCAATGTTAAGTTTGCTTAAGTTAAAATAGTTAATGCTATAATAAAAATATAATTAATGTCTCGTATTTATAGTTTTTTTTCACAAATTTTTTATTATAAATAGTTTAATTACAATCTAATTTATGGTAATTTGATGTTTAATTAATTTTAATAATAACTTATTGATTCTCTTCATGTCCCAAGCACTCAGTTGAACTACTATTATAATCTGTAAATGATACACATTTTAAATTATAATAAATTAAAAATATAGTTCAAACTTAAAATAGAAAGTGGACGAAAATATTAGAATTTAAAATAGAAATGAATATAAAGAGATACAGAGCGTAAAAAAAATTGAGTATTACTTATACCATCTAAATGCAAATATTAAATTGACATAATACTAAGAAAAATAAGTTTATTCCCAATTACATGAAAACAAAAATTCTAGAATAGTAGCGCACGTTATTTAACGTCTTAGAAGACATTGACTATTCATTCCCATAACATTTTGTTAACTAAAATTGCATCCTTTTTATCTTAATTATTAATCTTATGTTTATATTTTCTATACACATTTTAATTTACTGTGATAACTTGACTTCAGTACCAATGCATGTAAACGTGACCAACATATCTAATGGAATCTAAGACTTCTCATCTCACTGCTACTACACTAATTAACGCATCAATAACTCTGTATTGAATTTTTGCACTTCTGAAACAGGGAAATGGTTATTATCACTTTTATTCTTAATTAATCCACGTTAATCGCATATTTTCACATTAATCTGGTTCCCTAATAGTTTTTTTTGTTTTTTTTATGTCAAATCCATATTCTACTGCTGACTCATCACGAAACTCCTATCAAATAAAATAACATTTTATGTCCTTCTCTGTCTTCTTATTTCTTACAGGCTTCCCATTCTTCAAAGTCTCATCATTACTATTACACCCTCACGACAAATTCCGATCTTTTTTCGACTCTTTTCTCCATTGCTCTGAAATCCCTCTTCTCTCGATCCGCTGAGAGGATCCTCTTTGGTTGTCAATCTTCCCAAAAGGGTACGTTCTCTGTTCTCTCTGGCTATGATCAATAGCGATCACGGTTCGGTTTGACTTTGAGGTTGATTTTCTGATTGGTGTTTCTGTTTTTAGTTCTCTAGCTCCAGGTTGTCCTCGCAAGAGTTTCTGAACTTGAGTTTGTCTTTATTTATAGCGAAATGGATAACTCAAAAAACAGGCATAATGACAGTTTGGGAGTGAACAAAACGGGAAAAAACATTAGAAAGAGTCCTTTACACCAGCCCAATTATGGCAGCAACAGCAACGTTAACGGGGCTAGACAGCAACAACAACAACCTCAGCCTCACGTTTACAACATAAGCAAGAACGAGTTCAGAGATATTGTTCAGCAACTTACCGGGTCTCCCTCTCAGGATCCTCCATCAAAACCTCCTCAGAGCAATTCCCCAAAACCTCAAAGCATCAGGTTGCAGAAGATTAGGCCTCCTCCTTTACCTTATGTGAGGCCTCCATTGCCTGCTTCGTACAGTAACAACAACTCGGCACCAAGACCTGCTCAGTTTAGACAACCATCACCTAACCCTTTTTCACAACCTAATGCAGCCGAATCTCCAATCTCTGCATACGTCAGATACCTTGAACATTCTTTAACAGATCCAGGTTCAAAGGGAACCCAAGTTCAACCTCTTCGACCTTCTTCTGCTTTGCTTCATAATAATCCTATGTTCCCTTCACCAAGATTATTAAATGCTACTGCTGTTGTGCCTGTCAATGGTTTGAACCCTCTTCCTCCTCCTCCTCCTCTTCATCATCATCACGGTGTTCCTTCCCCACAAACAAATGGACCTCCTATTTTACCTTCTCCAACATCACAGTTTCCCTTGCCTTCACCAAATGGCTACATGAATTTCCTCTCTCCTCAATCTGCTCATCCTCCATTACTGTCCCCTGGCATTCAGTTTCCATCTCCTTTTACTCCCAATTTTCCTTTCTCGCCCTTTGGGCAGTCAGGGATTTTTGGCCCCGGGCAGCAGCCTCCCCTTTCTCCTGGGATATTTCCTTTGTCTCCTTCAGGGTTTTTCCCCATCACAAGTCCAAGGTGGTGAGATCAATAAATACCCTTTTCATTTTTACCCTCTTGTTTCATTTGAGATGCCGCTCTCTTCTAACTGAACTGATCTTTACTCTATAAAAAAAAAAAAACCTTTTTTCATCGGCATATGTAAACTGCAGGCAAGCTGTAAGATTGTAAGGTGTAGTTTTTGTCTGCTCATAGTTCTTCATTTTCCTTTCCCTTGTTTCTTTTTTTTCTTTTGCTGATGACCATAATGGCTGCAATCCTTTTTCTTTTACAAGTTTTAAACATTAGGCATTCTATTGAAGATCAGGTACACAATTGGATTGTTGGACAGGAGCCGTATGATGGAAGAATGGGGTGTAACATGAAAGGAAGTAGGTTTACAGACAATATTTGTTGTGTAGGTTAGGTCATGTTCTTTTGTAATATAATGGATTGCATGTTAAAATTTCATGTTATCTTTTCTGTGGAACATATTTTTAAGTCTGATCTTATACTTGTTTCCATGTGCTTCTTCGGCATTATTTTTCATTTCTTATGTCAAGTAATTTTGTTAATGGTTGTTCTCGAAAATTTCGTTGGCTGGCGAAAAATTACTACTCCGTCATCTTGAGAAAAATGATTATTCTTACCTTACACATGCGTTCTTTATTGTGTGGAAAGCAAGGCAATTTGCAAGTGTTTTTGTAAGCTGGAAGATGGTATGTAATAAATCGAAAAGAAAAGTTTGGCATTTTGATTCTGATAATCTTGGTGGTGATCGATGTGAAAAGATTCAATTCTTCTATTTACACCTTGCTTTATTCTGAAGTTTAGTTTGAGGGCAGCATATAAAAAGTAAATGATGGTTGGTGAATGAGAATTGAAGTGCAGAATGACGTGATGGATGAAGTTGCAGGGAAAAAGAATAGGTGAATTCTGTGATTCTGTGAAGAAGGTGGAATTATTGATTTTGAAGATGACGACACCCCTGAGGTGAGTCTGGCTTTAGTTGTGCTCAGAGGGATCCATAATCCAAATTTTAAAATCTCTTCATTCTTGTTTCACAAATAGGTTATAAATTAAACAAAATAGAGTTTAAAACAAATTAGATTACATTCACTTAATTAAGGTGAGTTTAATTCCCAAATGTCTTTCATCTCTAGAACCGAATAAAGTTTAAACTAGGACACATTTCTGTGTAGCCAGCCTTTAGAATTCTCAAAGAGAAGCGTGGGGAATTAAGTTTAATTAAAGATGTTTCCTAAATCTAGTTCAATTATAAGATTTGAATTTTACCAATAAAAGCACGAATTCAAATGGATCGATACTTAATTTTTAATTAATCATGGAACTATAGAGAATAAATTATCGTAGAGATTCAAGCCTCCGTATCATAATGCATGACCAATCATGCAAGACGAAGATTACACGAACTTAGAGAAAAACTACAAAATGTGAAAAAGGTAAAGAGAAGACAAATGATACGAGAGACTGAGAGAAAATATGAAAAACTGTAGAAAAAAAGCTCAAATGTTCCTAACATTAATATAGTGATGCATATTGGGCCTTATTTATGGGCCTTGAGTAAATTCAGAAGTTCAATTAGAAATGCTCTAACATTAATCTTGTCTAAGAAATTCAATCAACAATCCTTAAATTTAAAAAAATCATAAAAATAGCGGAGAAATTCAAATGTAGGAAATAGTAGACAAAGATTAAAGCAGCTAGAAATGCTAAATTAAAATATTTTACTAAGAGTAAGATAATGATGGCTGGATTGCTATGGTTAAGGGATATGGAACTAACCAAGATGTGTGAGGGAAAAAAAACTTTTAATACTAATAATTTTTAACCATAAAAAACAAGATCTCTCTTTGTAGGTTATCTTAAAATGATCAAAGTAGATATTCAACCAGTTGGATCACAAAAATTAAACAAGATCACATGAACACAGGAATGAGTTAAAACTTATATTTGCAACAATAATAAATTCAATAAAGGAAACCATACAAATGATAGAATAAATTATACTATTCAGTTAATTTTCATTAAAATCATAAAAGAATGAAAGAACTCATGGACAAATCACGAGTGGTTATGAAACTTTTTTTCTTCTCTCTCTTAACCTTGGTCAACATATGGACTAACAATTCAACAGTATAATTGAATCTTTAATAAGTGCAGGAATCACAATATTTCAATTGAATCTTATGAATGCAGAAGTGTTAAAGTAAGTCAATTTTGTTCATGAGTTGGTTCACCATGACTTAAATTAAAAATGAAATCTCACTTTTTAATGAATAATAAATTTTGTAATCTAATTCAATTAACTATGAATTAGTGGATTAACTCACTTAAAAATGTTATATTTTATAATTTATTTTATGCATTTATTCTAGTTCAATAAGAGTGGATTAACTCAATTATTTTTTTATAAAACTACATGTTTACTTATTTCATCAAATACTATTATAAGTTTACAATGTCAACCTACATAATTTTGACAAATAGATAAATTAAATATCAGAACTGTTTAATTATTATTAAACAATATTTTAGTCTTTAAAAATATTAAATTATCAATATACGTAATTAGAAGTATTAAATATTTATAATAAAAAAATAATGAAAAAGAAATATACTCACCTTTAATATAAGTTAAGCTTAACCCACGTTAGAAAACTAAATTTTGTCTAACTTAACCTATCTCGAATATGTTGTAAATTGGATTGTCTTACGAATTTAAATTCATTTTGATAATTTTGTTGTGAATTGGATTGTCTCACGAATTTTAATTTATTTTGACATTTTTAATTAAATTTTTTAAATGAATATTTGTTAAGTCCTTGGCAAGTGTATCAGATCGTTATCAAGTAATATAAAACAGGTAAGTCCGAATATCGTTTTTCCAAAGGACTCTTAGGCCTTAACTTTCATGTAAATTAATCTTATAAGACTTGTAGAGAATAAATCTTGTGGTTTGTATGCAAGGAACGAAAATAAACATGCACATGTGATAACGGTTGAAAAACAGTTATTTTCATATGTCAATTTAGACCAAATTACACCCTTTAAGACTTAGAACGAGCTTAGAATTAAGTAAAACTCAATAAATGAGTCAGTCGAGAGTCAAAAGCTGTTTTTAGCGATATTATGCTTGTTTTGCATTGTTTTTGTAGTGATTTTGATGAAAGTGAAGATTGGGGTTGAAGATGAAGGTCTCAGACTCAAGATAGAGGAAGAAAATTGAAGAAAAGAAGAGTCAAGAAACCGCCCGGCGGCAAAATTCACCGCCGGGCGGTCCAAGGCGAGGAGAAGGCACCTGACGTAGGCGTTGGGCGAATTTGCGATTAGAGGCAAACCGTCGGGCGGTGGCCCCCTGCCGCCGGGCGGTGGCGCGATTAGAGGCAAATCGTTGGGTGGCATAAGTGTGTCGCCGGGCGGTTGTCCGCTGGGCCTGGGCCTGTTTTCTATGACGCTCCTCAGCTATAAATAGCCCTGTTACGATTTCATTCTCATTCTTTTGAAAGAAGAGGGGGGCCAGACCTAATTTTCACTCTCTGGAGAGGATCTCTTGGATGCTTAGGCTCCTTTTCATCTTATTTAGGGTTTGCTTTTCCATTCTTCCATTGTTTTTCATCTAAGTTCACCATGACAATGGTGAACTAAACCCTTTTGTTGTTGGGGGAAACAATGTAATCTTTTGAAACTCTCTTTTATTGAAACTCTTGTTTATTTATATGATTCTTCATATNCTTTGATTNTCAATTGTTGNGTTCTCATTTGCGCTTAATGCTTTTATCGTTTAACTCATTCGATAACTGTTGTTTGTCTCTATTGATACGGGAACGTACAGTACTGTCATAAACTGATGAGAAATTCCTTGATTAAGCAATACCAACCTAGGGGTAAGGGGTAGGACGATCAATTGGTTTTTCTTATGTTCTTAATGCATTATTAATTGCTAGGGGAGACTAGGGATAGCAAGCCGGTAATTAGTAATAGGCTCTTCTCGCCGAGGGATCGGGTTAAGGGTAGGCCAAGAAAGTTTGCATAACAATTAGATAATCAAGCACATTAAATAAGAGGAGTAGATAAGAGGAAGCGAATAAGATCAAATTGTCAACCCCCAACAACTCCATTCATCCATAGCCTTTTTCATCAATTGAATCAAACCATTGCATGTTTATTTTTTGTCTTTGCATCTACAACCAATTAATCTTTTTCTGCAAGTCTTACGATTTTGATTCACACGAACGATCCTTTCGAGTCTCTTGGGAAGAACGATATCGGGCATTACCAATTATATTACTTGCACGATCTGGTACATTTGCCAGTGAGTTGACAACATACAAGTGATTCAATTGGCAAGAAAAAGATATGGATGAATGGAGTTGTTGGGGTTTACAATTTCATCTTATCCACTCTCTTATATCTACTCTTCTCATTAAATTTGCTTTATTATCTAATTGTCGTGCAAACTTTGTTAGTCTACCTTAAACCCGATCCCTCAGTGAAAAGAGCCTATTACTAGTTACTGGCTTACTATCCTTAGTTTCCCCTAGTAATTAGCAATGCATTATATACAGAATCAAAATACAATTGATCGTCCTACCCCTATCCCTAAGTGGTATTGCTTAATCAAGGAATTCCCTATCAGTTCATGACTTCCTCATACGTCCCCGTATCGACAAAGGCAAATATCTTTATATCAAATGAGTTAAACGATAAAAGCTTTAAGCATAGATAAGAAACCCAAAAATTGATAATAGAAGCATATGCAAGCATATAAATAAAATAAGAATTTCAATATAAGAGAGTTTCAAAAGATTACATTGTTCCCTGATTGGCTGTCGCAACCCACACAAATTTGATGTGCATAAAAGAATGCAGTATAGTGCTAGGAAGTGACTCCTAGGTCGTCTCTCAAGGACCAAATGTGGTTCAAGAATTAGGTCAGACACG
>NC_028357.1:17739914-17742902 GCF_000741045.1 Vigna radiata var. radiata
GGGGGGGGGGGTTGGTGAAGAGTTTGTGAATGCAAATGACTGAATGAAAATGGAAATTAAATTAAACCGAACATAATTGAAAGCATTAAAATGCATGGAAACCTTAACTGGATACTGCAATAGATAAATATCGAGACATAATTAAAGCGATTAACATTCAACACTCAATTAAATCTACCAAAAGAAATTAAAATTGCAAAAAAGTTCTAAATTAAAATCTCTTTAGCCATGACATATTAAAAGAAAAAAAAATAAAAATGTGCTTCACCAAATTTAATCACTAGCCGTGAGGTGTGTGCTGCTGCTGTCCAAACCGTTCCAGCTCCATCACCACTATAATTAAGCTTCTTCTCAAAGCCATTGAATAAGGTTTCTTTTCTCAAAGCCTACCACCGTGGCAGCCATGCATCCATTCACTTAATCCGTGAGCTACCTAATTTTCTAGCTGGGATTGACGTGACTCTTCTTTCCAAATTGAAAGCACACAATTTTATTCTACACTCCAAACCCAACCAAGATGTAACAGCCCTCTGCACCGTACAGCTGCTTCTAAAAGAAAGAAAGCTTTTCTAACAAAAATAAAACATTAAATCACCACCTCTGCACCATTAAACCAAGGTGAAAACAACCCATTTTCCCTAGAAATTTAAATCAACCTTGCTAAATAAATGTCCACGTGTTTCTTCAACTTTCAAAGAAATATGAAATGATTTTCTCCAAAATAGAATGCCACCGTCCCAACTCAAATAAAACCCATCAGCATGTGCGCTTCCAACTTCTAAGGTGAATCAACGTCGAATGAAACAATAAAGAAAAGAAAAGACAATAAATTGCACCAGCGTCTTTTTTATTCATCCCATCCTCATAAATAACGTTCAAAAGCTTCAAAAACTAAAGTGAGAGAGTGGCAGCTGCTGCAGCATTCACGTGATGAAGAAACAATGAAAATGCAAAGTGTGTTTTCTCTAAATAAACCCAGGCGTGACAACCCTCTTAAATGGAACAACTTTTCCTCATTCTCGGATATGGCATCACCTCTTGAATCTCAAAGGAATGTTGGTGCATCGTGTGCTTCCATCCAGATTCACCCAAAATCCAACACCATCAACATTTTGTTCAAAGAAAAATATGCTCTCCCAAAAAAATGTTCCAACCCAAACTCTACTGAGAGAGAATGAGAGCCAAGTAAGTGACGACTGCTGGCTTTCTAAGAGACCATGTGTCCAAAAATAATGGGATGGGGTCCACCTCAAAACCCTAGGTGCCATGTGTCAAGTGTCCTACAATCTATGGGCCCCTCATATTTTTAATGGCCCAATGTGCAAAAGTTGTCTAAAAAGTTTTAAACTATTAAAATTACAATACAACTAAAATTAAAATGTCTAAATGTTGAGTCTTGAATTTATTTTGTCTCCTTCCCTGCAGTTAATAATGCAAATAATTAGCTCAGAATATTCAAATTAATTAAAATTAGAATTTCCGGTCAAATTAAGCACTATTAGGAAAAACGGGAAAATATCGGACAATTAAGCACAATTCCCTGATTAATCCTAGCACAATAAACTAAGTAAAGTCAAGAAAATATTGATTCATCAAAATGGACCACATTTAGTCTTTTGCACTCCTGGGCAAAACCAAGACGAAAATCAGGGAACAGTTCAACGGACATCAGGGAATTGACACAGACTCAACACACAGAAAACAAAGACTGACAAGGAAAGAAACAAGCAGAATTATAGTTCTCAAGAACTCTGGACAAGGGAAAGTAGTAGACAGTATCCAACACAGAATCAAGGAAAACAGATACTCATGAAATCATCCAAGCAATTCAAGACATGGAAAAATGATCAATTAGCTCAAGAGGTGAATCAACAACAACAGAATTTCACAGATGCACTATCAGTGTTTCTCTCAAGTGTCTAGGGTAAAGAAATTTAACTCAATGCACTCAAGAAAACAAACACAAATAGACTTGGCAAGCCTCTAATATCAACACTCAAACACATATGCATGTTCAAATCAAAAGGTCTTTTATGGATGCAATGGGGTCAAGGAAAAGGGAGTATAAATATGGATAAGAAGCTAGAAACCAAAAGAAATAGAGGAGCAATGGGGAACAAGTGTAAACACAGTNAAATCACACCCAAAACCTCTAATTCAATCCTCTTCTTGACTCCATTATTCACACAAATTTTTTTAACTTTTCTCATTTTTCTGTATTTTTTTATTTATTTATTTTTTCTTTTCTCATCTTGTCTCTTTTCTTTTCTCTCTTATCAGAACACAACTCCGAGAGACAAGACACACATATATTTACAACACAAATAAAAAGAGGAGGAACCAACTAGCCAATTCATCTGAATCTCCCAGGAGACCACACTTATTCCCAAAACAATTCCAAAGCTCCAAAATTCCCTAAGGTTAAGGTAATCATGGTTTTTCACATAGGGCTAGTGTATGAGCTTCAAAACAAAGAAATGGGGAAAGTATAGGCTCAAAAAGGGTTATCAAAGGATCAAAATAGGGTAGGCTCATCTGGCTAGAGAGGCTCAACAACAAAACTGCCTTTATCACTTTCAAACATGCATATCAATCAAGAATCATCATCAAGAGTCAAGCCAAGGCATATGTGCAAGCAATCAAGAGACATATCACACACAAGAAAGAATATCAAGTGGCTCAATTCTCACACAGGGTATTTCTGCCACAATCAAATCACCCTCTCAAACATCATAATCATCTTTCCAAGCAAAGAAAAGCAAGGATTTAAAGCAAATCAGAGTATCAATGAAGTGAAGGAAAAACCTACAACCTAAACAAAGTCCAGAAATCAAGAGAAACATGCAAAACTGTACACACGACACAACAAAAACTACCTAGAAAACAAAAAGAAAATTTAACGTAGAAAACATAAACTAATCAAAGAAAAATCAGACTCTCCCCCAATAGACCACACTTAAACTACACAGTGTCCTCAATGTGTCACAA
>NC_028357.1:17744202-17745395 GCF_000741045.1 Vigna radiata var. radiata
GCATCAAGGCTGGATGCTATCAAGTGGTATCTAGAGCTATGGTTCAAATTAGAACCGTGAGATAAGTCACTTTCTTCCATCTCTTTGCTGTCAGATTTTTCCTGGTTGTCTTGATTGTTTCTGAAATTCCATCTCTGTTTCAGCATTTAGGCTTCTATGTTTGAGTTGTTCTTGAATACTAGCTTTAATTGCTTGAGTTTTTCATCATTTTATTCGGCTATTCTTGCTGCCTTGAGTCATTTTATCATTTAAACATCCATTCTGTTTTGTCTATAGTCATGTCATTTTAGTTGATTTTTCTGTCATTGCATCTGGTTGTTCAACCAAGTTTTACCAAAACTGAAGTGTTTGGATGTGGCTACACCAAGTAAGAGAAATGATCAATCCAGAATTGAGCTCAGGTGTTTAATTGGCCAATCAAAACTCAGATCTGATTTGTGTTTGCCAATTCTGTTTGATTTTCATAAAATCTGTTCTGCAACAACACAGTCACTGTCATACGGCATTTTGTAGTGTTCTATTGAACAACAATTAATTGAGACAATGCTTGAATCATTTGGAAGATGAACTGAGTTGATTCCAAGTGTGTATCATGTTGCAAGCATTAAAAGTGCAGTAGCCGATCTGCAAAGTATCTTTGAGCTTAAAATTCTGCATAATTGAGTCAAGATTGGTACTAGATCATTGCCAATCATCTTTAGCCTGTTTCTGCTGTGTGAGCAACTTTCAAATACCATTTCCAAACTCTCTTTGCTGTTTTCAAACCAGAATTACAAGCCAATTGAATTTTGACCATGCTAGTTGTGAATTTTATTGAAATTTTGGTACTGCAGTAGTGAAAATCTGTTATAGGCTGTTTTGATCTGTCAAATTAGCTTCAACAAGTCTTAATTCATCATCCAAATATGTCTGGATCATTGCATTGAGCCTATATGCAGTACTGTTCATTTGGTCCATTTTTCTGCACTAAATTTTGATGATTGCCGAGAGCTATGCTGTGCATTTTCAAATCTGCATTGTTTGTTGTTTGATTCCATAAAACTGGATGCAAGAAAAGCCTATGGTCCATAAAATAGCAAGATAACAATTCAAAAGAGTTACTAAAACATTAAAAAGGCAAATAGGACCATTGCATCAACAGTTTCGAAATTCTGATTGTATTNCACTTTGCTGCCAAAACTGATGCAAGTTCA
>NC_028357.1:17747822-17748746 GCF_000741045.1 Vigna radiata var. radiata
TTCTGTTCTAGAACCCTTCTTAGGATCCATTTGAAGTGCCACCGTGTTTGAACACCCTTTAATTGCTTGTTTTTCGAATTTAAAACACTCTGCACACCAACTGTTTGAAGAAAGTCCTGGTGTTGCTGTCACTTTGATGTGAGTTTTCTGGAAATTGTGGTGGCAGTTTCTGTGATTAATTGGTTTGTTGGATAGGTGAACTATAACTCAGAAGGTTTGCCATAAGTGGAAGCATCAAAGAAGGTTCAATGATGAGAAACAAATGCAAGAAGATGGCTATTAGGGAAGGGAATCCGTGACCCAATCTGCATCCAAAAGNTGNTGCAGCAGTGCACCAAAACANCAACCAGCAGCTCCTGGTGTTTNTGCAGAATTTCNTTTCTTGAGTGAACACTTGGCAGCTGAGAGGAATTGCATGAATTGATCATAATTCAATCTTTGTTTGGAGAAGCCAAAGCTGCACACATCTTTTCCTTAGCCANTTTTCATTTCTTTTNCCATTTACCAAGTTTTATTGTAATTTTTCTTTGGTTTTTGGTTTCAAATCCAAGCAAGTCAGGTGCTAGAGTTCACAAGTGCTCTTCCCTCATTTGTAACTAGACTCAAAGAAGTCTCACAACCTAAAATTGAGTAGTCGGTGAGTGTGTCTTAGATCCAAAGTCTAAGCCTCACCTAGGAGACCTCGCTTTAATTGCTTTTCCAATTCTCGACTAGATAGCATATATCTTGTGCGAATAGGAAACTCTTTTAGGGGTCCGAATTTAGAGTTTAGGTTGTGTCCTTTTTCTTTGCTTGGTGTTTTCTTTGTTGTCTTTAAGACTTAAGTGGATTTAAAAGTGATTTTGATCTAAGGACTCTAGTAAGTAGCTAGAAGCATATTTGGCAAGGATAAGGCTTGGTACTTAAGCATTCCTAGTGAATCAC
>NC_028357.1:17751725-17773099 GCF_000741045.1 Vigna radiata var. radiata
TTTTTTTTTTATCTTTGTGACTTTTGTGATCTAACATTTTCATTGTCCTGTTTCAAAGAAAGTTCTCAGTTTAGGAAGCTCCAAGAATTCTCCAAGATGACCGTGATGATCTTTCTTGAGAGAGATTCAGATTTAGGAGTCTTGTGCGCATACTGATTGATCAACATCTGCACAAAGAAGGTGCTTCTGGTTTGATCTTGAAGGCTTAGCATCCAGTGAAGACTGCTGTATTTGACTGAAGGCTTGACAACCTGTGAAGTCTATTGTGATAGGCTTGGCAACCTGTTAAGCGTGCTGTGATAAGCTTGGCATCCTGTGAAGAGTGCTGGTTACACGTTAAGGATTGTTCAACGTGGGTTCAGATTGCAGAAGAGGGGATTCTTGTTGTAATTCTGATTTTGTGTCTGCAACTATATTTGGTTTTGGGTTAGAGAGGAGATTTATATTTTTGCATGGTGCTTTTATAAATTCCTTGTTGTAAAAACCGCAACCATTATAATGCATTTGCTTCCAAGATTGGAAGGGCACTGGATGTAGGCATTGTTGGCCAAACCAATATAAAAACTAGTGTTTGATTTTCTCTATCCCTACACTCTTTCTTTCAGTCGACTTTATCTGTTTAGCAGTCAACTATGTTTTTCCGCTGCACTGAAATTTTCATTACTTGCATTTCAAGGAAAGATCAAAAGCTTTGAATTTTCATACCAAGATTGCGAAAAGATTTTGTTTATGAACTAACACCAATTCACCCCCCCCCCCTCTTGTTGTAAAACGAAGCCAAACCGTTTCCTAAAAAAAAGAGCCTATTACTAGTTACTGGCTTACTATCCCTAGTCTCCCCTAGTAATTAGCAATGCATTATACAATTGATCGTCCTACCCCTATCCCTAGGTGGTATTGCTTAATCAAGGAATTCCCTATCAGTTCATGACTTCCCCATACGTCCCCGTATCGACAAAGGCAAATATCTTTATATCAAATGAGTTAAACGATAAAAGCTTTAAGTATAGATAAGAAACCCAACAATTGATTATAGAAGCATATGCAAGCATATAAATAAAATAAGAATTTCAATATAAGAGAGTTTCAAAAGATTACATTGTTCCCCAACAACAAAGGGTTTAGTTCACCATGGACATGGTGAAACTAGATGAAATACAATGAAAGAATGGAAGAATACACCCTAAATTTGGTATATTGGAGCCTAAGCATCCAAGGAACCTCCTCCAATGAGTGTAGAAGTGCTCTGGACGTCTCTTCTGCCAAAAGAATACAATTTGAATCGCATTGGGGCTATTTATAGGGCATAAAAGTAACAAAATTTAAGCTCAAACCCAGCAGACAACCGCTCAACGTCAAATTTAACCGCTCAGCGGTTTCCCCTTAATCGTGCCACCGCTCAGTGGTCTGTTTTTCCGCTGAGCGATTTGCCTCTAATCGCAAAACCGCTCAGCTTCACTGCCTAGGCGTTAGATAGTGGCTGCTCCCTCGAATATGATGCTCAGCGTTGAGTGTTGACGCTCAGCGGTGCATAAACTCTTCTTTTCTTCCTTTTTCTTCTTCTTTCTTGAGTCTAAGACCTTCTGATAACGGTTTAAAAACAATTATTTTCATACTTAAATTTGTTAGTAAAACACACTCTTTGAGGCTTAGAATGAGCTCTAAATCAAGTAAAACATTTAAGTTGAATCTCTTGAGAGTCAAAAGTTGGTTTTACAGATATTATGCTTGTTTTGCATTGTTTTGCAGGGTTTTNTAGATGAAATAAAGATGGAAGTGAAGTAAGGTGGACTTAGACCCATGAAAGAAGGAGAAAAATGATAAAAAGAAGGGTCAAACAAGCCGCTGAGCGCCAGAATGGTCCGCTGAGCGCTCAGAGCGATTAGAGGAAAACCACTCAGCGGAAAAACTGACCACTGAGCGACCAGAGCGGCTAGAGGCAAACCGCTGAGCGGTCAAATTAGGCGCTTGGGCGGTTGTCTGTTTTTTTTAGCTAGATTATGTAAATCTTTCTGTTATCTATCTGTTATCTTTTTGGGCTTATATATAGCCCCAGTGCGAATTAGATAGGGATTCTTTTGGCAGAGAGAACGTCCAGAGCTATTCCACACACCTTGAAGGACGTTCCTTGGATGCTTAGGCTCAATTCAACCAAGTTTAGGGTTATCTCGTTCATTCTTTCACTATTTTCATCTAGTTTCACCATGATTATGGTGAACTAAACCCTTTGTTGTTGGGGAACAATGTAATCTTTTGAAACTCTCTTATATATTGAAATTCTTATTTATTTCATATGCTTGTCATGAACTGGTGGGAAATTCCTTGATTATGCCAATATCGCCTAGGGATAAGGAGGAGGACGGTCAATTGCATTTGCTTCAGAACGCATTGCATTATTAGTTACTAGGGGAGGTTAGGGATAGCAAGTCGGTAATTAGTAATAGGCTCTTTTCACCAAGGAATTGGGCTAAGGGTAATTAAGAAAGTTTTCATGGCAATTAGATAAACAAGTGAATTAAATAAGAAGAGTAGATATATGAGAGTGGATAAGATTAAATTGTAAACCCCAACAACACCATTCATCCATAGTTCTCAAAACCAATTGAATCAATTGCATTGCATGTTTATTTTTGTTCTTTTCATACAACCACCAAATTTATTCTTTTCTCAAGTCTTACGCGATTAGGTTACATGAAAGTTAAGGCCTAAGAGTCCTTTGGGAAACGATACTCGGACTTACCCATTTATATTACTTGATAACGATCTGGTACACTTGCCACGGACTTAACATGTTTTTGGCACCGTTATCGGGGACTCGTGGTTTAACTTATCTAGTAGTGTAACTTGATTAAGTTTGACTTGATTGTGTGTGTGTATATATATATATCTTTATCTTTTTATTTTTTTTATTTTATAAAATATAAAAAAGTGCTACTAGGGTTTGTGTTTCTTATGCATGAAACAGGAGATGAGACATACTAGGAGCAAGAAAAATACGCAACCTTTTCTTGAAGGCTTAAGCGAAGCCAGAGGGAGAAGGAGAGTCAGACGCCCATCTAGGGATTTGTTTCCTTCACCTGACTGATTATTATCACCTTCACCAGATAGAAGAACAGAGAAGATGGCTGAGACAACTCCTCCAAGACGCACTCTTGCGGACCAATCGGTTGGCCCTTTCCATTCTAGCACCATAGTCATGCCTGCAGATCAAACGACCAACATGGTGATGAATCTAGCACTTATACACCTGGTGTAGAGTAAATAGTTTAATGGCTTGTCAAATGAGAATCCCTATGATCATTTGACAACGTTTAGTGAAATATGCAATACAGTGAAGATGGCAGGTGTATCAGATGAAAGAGTAAGGCTTAGCTTATTTCCTTTCTCATTGGAGGGCAATGCTAAGACGTGGCTCAATTCCTTTCCTGAAGGTACATTTACAACTTGGGAAGTTGTGGCTAGAACATTTGTCAACAAATATTTTCCACAATCTAAAGTTACTCAAGGAAAGCTGGAGATCTCATCATTTAAACAAGGCATGGAGGAATCTCTAAGTCAAGCATGGGAGCGATTCAAAGGACTACTCAGGAAAACACCAGTTCACGGATTTGACAAGACAACCATTGTTCCTGCCTACCTTGGTGGACTGAATATGTAGTCTAAGATGATGTTGGACGCCTCAATTGGAGGTGACATTAAACAGAAGACTGAGGATGAAGCCTATGACTTGATAGAGAGAATGATAGCTAATGGTCAAGAAGCATATAGTGAAAGGGGCGCACCAACACAACAGAGAGGAGTCTTGCACTTACCTCTAAATGATGCAATGCTAGCTCAAAACCATCTTTTGACCCAAAAGCTAGATACATTGACAAAGATCCTTTCACAACTTCCAAAGGAGCTCCGTAATGTTTCTCAAGCACAACAACTATGTGATCTTTGTGGTGGAGACCATATTAATGGTCAATGTGTTAGACCTGAGGAGATGCAGCAGGAAGCTAACTATATGGGGAACCAATACCAGTTTAGACAAGGGAATTTCAATCAAGGCAATCCTAGCTAGGGTTGGAAAAATCATCCAAGTATTGGTCAACAACAAAATAACCCATTAGGGCAACAAGGAAGCTTCAGGCAGCAACAACCTTTAATTATGTGGCAGCAGGTTGCACATTTGACAGAGGTTGTCCAAAATATGAGTAGAAGATTTGACGAATTCATAAAAGTCTATGATTCAAATCGCACCAGTGATCAAGCTACTGTTAGGTCACTAGAGATGCAAATTGGACAGTTGTCAAAAAGAGTAGAAACCAATGAAAAGAACCAATTTAGGGCTAATACTGATGTTAACCCTAAAGAAGAGTGCAAAGTTGTGGTGACATGTGAAGAAGGAAGAGTTGACAAGGAAGTTGAAGAGTTTGGAAGCAATGATCAAAAGGAGGAAGGTGAAGCCATTGAGAGTAGCAGTAGTAGTGGAGGAGAAGAAGAAGAGGAAGCACGAGATAGTCATAATGAACATAAAAGAGAAATTTATAATCAAATGACTATTATGCCTTCAATTATCAAACAGATTCCTGCAAGAATGAAATTTTATCTTGGAGATATGATAGATTTAGACGAAGATGATGATGAGCAGGAGTTTGAGATTCAACCTCCAAGGAATTATCCGCTTAAAGTAAAAGATCCAGGTTGCTTGAATTTGGCATGTAAGATTAATGAGGTTGATATAGGAGAAGCAATGATAGATTCTGGATCTAGCATTAACATGATGCCCATGCATTTGTTTAATAAAATTGGAGACTTAACATTAAAGCCATCTAATCTCACAGTGACAATGGCGGATGGTTCAGTTAAAACACCATTGGGTATGGTAGAAAATGTAGTTGTTCAGGTGGAGCAGTTACAATTCATAGTTGACTTTATCATTATGAGCAGGGAAAATACAGAAAGAATTCCAGTAATTCTTGGAAGACCTTTCATGGCCACATCCAAGATGTCTATTAGTATCGATGATGCAAAGATCACGATGAGAGACAAAGAGAAAGTACTCTTTTATACTGGCTTTAAAGAGAAAAGAACTAGGATTAAAAAGAAAGCCAGGCATAAGAAGTCAAGAAGAGAAGCTGCACTAAAGGACAACATAACAGGTACCAATTCTAATAGTTGTAATGTTTTGCAGGTACCTGAAGAAGAGGAGGTTGACAAAGGAGGCACTATCCACATTGAATACACACCACTTCCAATAGGAGCACAAGTGAGATTCAAGGACAAGAAGTGGCTTGTTATTAAGAATAGAGAAGATGACATGTTGGACATTAGGAAGCCATTCACAAGAGCCTTAAAAAGAGTGCATAGAAAGCAACTGATGAGTTGGATTGATGAAGATCCCAACTGAGATGGAATGAATTGATTTGATTTAAATCCCACTTTGTATAAACATTTGTAATTTTAGGGTCTTTGATTTGGTACATTTATTTTATTTTTGAACATTTTTTGGGTAGCATCTACTGAGGGATTCTAAAATTTTTATGTATCTACTGAAGGATACAAGGTAAGAACACCTACTGAAGGGTGTTGGAAGGAGAAGCACTTATTGATGAGTGCTAAACAGGTTTGGGTCAGGCTTGTGACGCTACCTGGAAGGCAATCCAGTTGATTGTTTTATTTTAGTCCTGTGTTAAGTGGATTACATTTTGATGATTGCATCTGAGAGGGGAAAGGTATATATTTGAGAAATTAAAGGTTGAAATTAAGTGCTAGAGGGAAAGATTACTCAAAAGAAAGCAAAAAGAGGAAGAAGAGAAATCACGCGCAAACCGTTGAGCGGTGCATTTTGCCGCTGAGTGGTTGCGGCGCTGAGGGGTTTGGCTTTGCTTAAAAGCTGAGCAGTTTTTAACATTTGACATTTTGAAACTCTTTGCATTTCGCTTGAGCGGTCTCCTTAAGGCCTAGCACCCTTCTTTCACTTTCAAAAGCATTTTAGAGAGATTTCCTCACTATTTCATTCACCCACTCACCAAAAATTCAATTTTTCACCATTACTTTGTCAACGTTTGGGGTTTTTGGTTGAGGAACTTGCATTGGAGAGGACATACATCAATTAAGTATCTTTTCTGCAAGCATTCATAATCTTCACTCAAGTAAGTATGCAATTTCATTGTTTGGTGTTTCTAATTTGGGATTTGTTGAAAAACATGCTTAGGAACATGATATATTAGGGCTTTTGATTTCTATGCATGAATTGATAGAATAGGAACTGTTTGAACCGATTGGATTGATGATTTTAGCGAAAGAGTGGAGATTAGGATCAAATAGGCAAGGATTTTAGAAAACCCTAGCCATCACCGCTGAGCGGTATTTTTTGGTGCTGGGCGGTGGCGCGATCTGAGGGAAACCGT
Source organism: Vigna radiata var. radiata (assembly GCF_000741045.1). Taxonomy (NCBI): domain Eukaryota; kingdom Viridiplantae; phylum Streptophyta; class Magnoliopsida; order Fabales; family Fabaceae; genus Vigna; species Vigna radiata. The sequence goes on from NC_028357.1 coordinate 17,758,121, forward strand.
CTGGGTGGTCTCCTTTGACGCTGGGCGGTCTGCAGCTGTTTTGACTAAAAATTGAAATTTTTGGATGTTTGAGTGATGAGGAGCCCTGTTTTTCCTCAGAGAATTATATGATTTGATGATGCACTACCTCTAATGATGTTTCTGTGAATTTTGTTGGATGAAATTGATTTATGCAGGAGTGTCTACTTCAAAGAGAGTTAAGACAATGGGCAATAAGAGGAAGGAACCAGAGAGACCTAGAAGATTCTATTCTTCAAGGTTCCTTTCAAGGAAGCATGAGGAACACTTTGCTATAGTCCAGGAAAGGCGACTGCTGATGGAGAGAAAAGCCATGTACATTCCTGACTTGGCTCCAGAATTTGGTCTGGAGATTGAGAGGTGAGGTTGGGAGAGACTGATGACCTATCCAGCACCAGCTAGTATTGAGTTAGTGAAGGAGTTTTATGCAAATGCCTTGTTGAGAGGAGGAGTGTCCGTAGGAAGGTACATGAGCTATGTACGTGGACACTTGATCAGCTATGATCCTGATACCATCAACGCTTTTCTAGGGACTGAGTGGCCAGGAGAGCAGTGCATGTATGTTGCCATACTGGGGGAGGCCCGGGATTATGAGGAGATTGAGCGGGTTATGTGCATCCCCCTGGGAGGCATTTTCAGAGAAACCCGAACGGAGCACCGGTGAACATCCTTAGGGAAGACTTAACTCCCCTAGCTAAATACTGGATGGCATTTACACATGCCAACATCCAGCCTTGCTCTCATGTTTCCGATATCACTTTGCATCGGATTTTGGTCATCTACTGTATGTTGAGACAGATGTACGTGAACGTTGGGAAGATTATCACTAGTGAGATTATGAGCTGCGCCAACACTGTGAGCATCAGGATGCCATTGGGACATCCGTCCCTGATTACCTATTTGTGCCAGCAGGCAGGGGTGGACACTTCAGTTCCACCGTTCGAGAGGCCAAGGAGTGCTATTAATGCCTCATATTTTTGTCAGTATTGTAGAGGGGATGAGCCAACTGGAGAAGTCCCTAGGAGACATCCTAGGAGGGCAGCAACACAACAGGAGGATGAACCTGCAGATGCACCGGCAGAGAAGCCTGAGCCATTCCAGATGAGAGACATGTACATGTTTCTGATGGAGGCAAGGATGAAGTCCATTTACAGAGGGCAGGAGGCCACTGCCAAGATGATCATGGGACTATATGACCAGCCACCAGTGTACAGGTGGACTATGGATGAGTTTCGTAGTGTGATGGCTTGGCCTCGAGGACAGGCACATGGTAGTGGATCCGGAGCTGCTGGAACTTCAGGAGGATAGGGTGATGACAAGGATGATGATGAAGATTTTGAGGATGTCCAGGAGGGTGAGGATGATGATAGCTCAGATGGGGATCTGCGCTAATGGCATCTACTGATGGATGTCAAGTACTGACAAGGTTTTTCTTTTTCTTTTTCTTTGTACTTTGAATTAGTAGTATAGGTTAAATTTATGCTGGAGTCTATGCTTGGCTTGTACACTTATTCGGATAATGGTTCCAATTTATTGCATTGAGTTGTTTATGATTGATGATTGATTGTGGATGATGATTGAGAATGTGTGAATGTTGATATCCAGGTTGATGGTTCACTAGTTATGTGAACATATGAGTAAGTGATTCATGATTATGATCTTGATGCTAAGCAGGATTCATGTGAGAAGTGAGAAAGCCTGATTATGTGAGGTATTGAGCTTCAAAGTTTTATTGATTGTGTGCACTGTTTACAGGGAATGATGAATGGTATTGACTTAATCTTGATAATTGATTGAATTGCATGTGTATGTAATATGATCAAGGCCATATTTGGAAAGCCCTTACTTAGCCAAATTTTCACCCAAAGAATTTTAAATCATATACCCTTTTTGAACCTTGACCTTAGACATTATGAAAACCCTTGATTGAATTGATTTACCTTGAGTTAGGGTTGAGAATAATTATATGTATTGAAAATGTTCAAGTTTGGGGTTGAATGGGGAAACTGAAAGGCAAAAGAAAAGAAAAAGAAAAGCATTGAGTTCAAAAGATGAAAAAGAAAAATGCATGTGAAAAAGAAAAGAAAAGAAGAAAAGAGTTTATGCATGTTAAAAAGAACTCAATGTAAAAGGGAAAAGTTGGGAATGAGTGAGATTGGTTAAAAAGAGAGTGTGCTTGGACTTTGAATAATGATTTAAACTCTCTTAACTCAAGGATTTTGTATTCTAGAAAAACCAATTTTCTTGTTAGCCCAGCCACAATTCAAGTCTTGGAAAAAGTCCTTGTGATGACATATGCATGTGAAAGATGTTGATTGTTTGAGATGAATGACAATATTGTTTTATGTGACATATGAGCAGTAGAGAATAGAGTGACCTCCTAAACACTTCAGTGATTAAGTGAAACACTTGCTTGGTGAGAATTGTTAAATCCATGTTTACATCTATGTTTAGTTGATTGATCATTCATGAACAAAACATCTGTTGGAAAAAGATTGATTATGTGAATCAATTTGGAAAAAAAACATACATACATCTTTATAGGATTCCATTGAAATTTGAAATTGTATAATAACTTGTCATGAGAAAAGAAGTTTTGCAAGTGAGAATTGTTTGATCAAGAAGTGGAAAGCAAGGTTTTGTCTTGTTTGCTTGAGGACAAGCAAAGTTCTAAGTTTGGGGTTATGATAACGGTTTAAAAACTGTTAATTTTCATACTTAAATTTGATAGTAGAGCACACCCTTTGAGGCTTAAAATGAGCTCTAAATCAAGTAAAACACTTAAGTTGAGTCTCTTGAGAGTCAAAAGTTAGTTTTAGAGATATTATGCTTGTTTTGCATTGTTTTGCAGGGTTTTTTAGATGAAATAAAGATGGAAGTGAAGTAAGGTGAATTTAGACCCATGAAAGGAGGAGAAAAATGATGGAAAGAAGGGTCATACAAACTACTGAGCGCCAGAATGGTCCGCTGAGCGCTCAGAGCGATTAGAGGCAAACCACTCAGCGGCAAAACTGACCGTTGAGCAGCCAGAGCGGCTAGAGGCAAACCGCTGAGCGGTCAAATTAGGCGTCTGGGCGGTTGTCTGTTTTTTTTCGCTAGATTCTGTAAATCCTTCTGTTATCTATCTGTTATCTTTTTGGTCTTATATATAGCCCCAGTGCGAATTAGATAGGGATTCTTTTGGTAGAGAGAACGTCCAGAGCTATTCCACACACCTTAGAGGAGGTTCCTTGGATGCTTAGGCTCCATTCAACCAAGTTTAGGGTTATCACTTTCATTCTGTCATTATTTTCATCTAGTTTCACCATGATTATGGTGAACTAAACCCTTTGTTGTTGGGGAACAATGTAATCTTTTGAAACTCTCATATGTATTGAAATTCTTATTTATTTCATATGCTTGTCATATACTTGTTTATCAATTGTTGGGTTNTCATCTGCGCTCAATGCTTTTATTGTTTAACTCATTCAATAAATGATGTTTGTCTTTATCGATATGGGGACGTATGGTAATGTCATAAACTTGTGAGAAATTCCTTGATTATGCCAATATCGCTTAGGGATAGGGATAGGGATAGGACGGTCAATTGCATTTGCTTCAGAACGTATTGCATTATTAGTTACTAGGGGAGGCTAGGGATAGTAAGTCGGTAATTAGAAATAGGCTCTTTTCACCAAGGAATTGGGCTAAGGGTAATTAAGAAAGTTTGCATGGCAATTAGATAAACAAGTGAATTAAATAAGAAGAGTAGATATATGAGAGTGGATAAGATGAAATTGTAAACCCCAACAACACCATTCATCCATAGTTCTCAAAACCAATTGAATCAATTGCATTGCATGTTTATTTTTGTTCTTTTCATACAACCACCAAATTTATTCTTTTCTCAAGTCTTACGCGATTAGGTTACATGAAAGTTAAGGCCTAAGAGTCCTTTGGGAAACGATACTCGGACTTACCCGTTTATATTACTTGATAACGATCTGGTACACTTGTCAGGGATTTAACACCTTCCTACTTCACTTCCATCCTCAATTCTCATCAAAACCCTGCAAAACAATGCAAAACAAGCATAATATCTCTAAAAACAGCTTTTGACTCTCATGTGACTCAACTTAAGTGTTTTACTTGATTCTAAGCTCATTCTAAGCCATAAAGGATGTGCTTTGATATCAAATTTAGGCATGAAAATAACGGTTTTTAGACCATTATTAATATTATGGTCAATGATTTTCACAAAGATAAGAACAACTATCAAAAGAGATAAAAACCATAAATAAAGTTAAAAAATGAAGAATACATACTACTCGATGAACCAAATAAATACAAAAGAAAATCATCTAAGAAAAATGTCCATATCTCTCTTTAAATTTATGACAATTTAAGATAAAATATTAATTTAACATATATTGATTTCAGGTACTCACATACACCCTCATCCATTCACACATACAAAATTTAAAGATAAAGTAATCTCAATAAGAGGATTATTTATTATCAAATCATTCTACTCTAAAAAAAGTTAAAAAGTAGCAAATAAAATATCAATTTGTATTCATATTGGAAACAAATGGAAAAAGAAAAAGAAAATGACACAATGGTAGTTTCCAAACTTGATTCAATTTTTTTATTCATGTAATTTAGCTTACAAAATTTTAACACATTAATTATTACTTTTCAGCCAATTTTGGATAGAAAATTTCAACTATTGTGAGACTTAAACTATGAAAGAGATAAAGTCCATTCCTCTTCTACTAAAGACAAACATAGATGACGTAATGGATACATGAAAGGAAGATCATAATATTTGCTCTGATCATCCACCATGTCAAAAGTTCAAATCCAAAATTACCATCTTCAACATCATCTTTCGAGAATCTATCATACTCATTCCTTTGTTCATTTCCTTTTTTTTTTCTTCATTTTCATTCTAAATTGACTTTCCTAATCCAAATCATCGTCATTGTTTTCATTACTTGATATATTGGAGACAATGTTCGAAGTTGTAATACTATTTTCAATAGCAATAAGATGTATTGCATATTTAATAAACACTATCTATTTACTTTGAACCAATAACATACTTAACAAAAATTATTACGTATAATTAAGAAATACTTTGAATTAATGACATAATTAATTATCTTAGTTTATTTTTAAATATTTAATACTAAAAAAGAAATATTAATTATATAAATAAAATTAAAATGCAATAGTACTCTACCTAATATTTAATTATTCACTGTAACACTAATTTTTAGGTAAAGACATCTGAATAAAAAAAGTACTATTTAAGATATATGTTTTTGGTTTAAAAGATAAACAATTTGAAAGAATGGGAGGATATTTCAGCAAAATTATCGGATGCCGAAGACAGAGTTTTCTGGTACATATTGTTTTTGTGGTATCGTTTGACTGATGAAAGAGCAGTATAATTTTGACACGTATATTTTTGTGATATCGTTGGATCAATCGCCTACTCGTGTGGAAATAATAAGTAACAGAAAATTACTGAATCAAAACCAGAAAAAAATCCTGTTTAAATTAAAATTAAAATCTCAGAAATATTAAAATTGAAACAGAAGAATTTCCTAACATGTGATTACCTCGTCATTTTTAGGTTTATAGAAGTTTTGGTCATGAAAGCTAAGAGAGAAAGAGACATCCATAAAAGTTGTAACCGAATTTTATGAAAAAGATACGATAAAAACATGGGTTTAAGAATTGCATAGCATAGTTGTAAGGACCTGAAAAATGGTCCAGGATTTATTGGATCTTAAGTTATGTTCTTAGGTCCTTGAAGGTTAAGACACTGATCTTAGAAAGAATATCTCATAATCTGATTCATTAAGCTTAAACTCTCTCTCTAGAACTCTTTTTCCCTAAATTTCTTCTGTCTTCTCTCAACATTCTCATTATTTTTTATTAGGCACCGCTTAAGCATTTGCAGCGTCGAGGGCTTCACTTTGAACTGATTAATTTCTCCATTTCCTTCTGGTAAGTAGTTTTTCTGTTTCCTCTGTTATTTTCGAAACCTAGGGTTTGAGGTTTTATGAGTTTCATGAAATTAAAACTTTCCATCTTCTAATTTAGTTAAGTTCTAGATCTAAAGAGTTGTTTTCACCACCAATGTGGTGGTTGTAGGGCACTGTTTGGGTGAGGCTTTGTTAGGGCATCTTCAATTAGTTATGCTGTAAAAACCCAAGGTAAGAGGAGTTGATTATATGTTTTAAATCGTTTGTTTGATATGTATGCATGTTAATTTCTAAAACAGTATGTTGTTCGACTTAAATGTTATATTGATGTGCTTGAGTGGTATGTACTATGTTACTGTAATTGTGCATGTAAATTGTGATGTAAGTTGTTGATGATGGAATTGATTTGCTGAAAAGATTTACTGTTTAGAGTAGTTGCACATGTGGAGGATGTTAGAAGAGGTTCTAGTGAGAAATCAAGTGTTTGGGTAGTGTTCTAGGTTGGATTAAGGGAAGTGGGTTATGACTTTGAGTAACTATGGTCTAGGGTGTGTTTGAAGTGTTGAGACATTTTAGAGGGGTCATTTGGGACTGGTTGAGAGCACTTTGTTGGTAGGATAAATGAGTCTTAAAAACCGGAGTTGGTACATCCTTGATCATAGAGCAGCCTTGGTCTGATCCAGTAAGTTGTGACTAGTCATATGTACTGGCGTTTATGGTGAGTTTGATTCGTCAAACATTTAATTCTTCTCTGATGACCAATTGGGTTAATAAGAAGCATTGGGGGTAAGAATTTTGTTGCAATAGTAATTAGATAGGCAGTTTAGCAAAGAGGAAACATCTTGGGTTGTTTGAGGGGAAGTGAGAGGGCGATTTTGAGCATTTGGGGTTTTGAGTGCATTTGGGCTGTTGGGGCAATCTTGGCAAGTAATTTGTGACTTGTTTGAGTCACCAAGTTGGTCAAAATAGGGGCAAAATGTTAGAATTGGGTTTGGGGTCCTCTAGTTATTGAGTTTGATGTTTTGGAGTAGAATTTGAGTTAGTATAGTACATCTAATTCCTATCCAAATAACCAATGCAATACTTTACTTTTATCTATAAACATGTTTCATATCAATATTAGTGTTACAGATTCTAAATTGATCAATTGGATATATCTAAGATGCACCAAAACCAGAAAAAGCAGGTTGTTGTAAAAAACTGATAAGAATAATCAATTACCTCACTTGATAATCGATTATTTTAGTCAGAAAGTCATATTTTCTTCAAAGTTCTCGTAAATAATCGAATATTACGTATGATAATCGATTATTGTCGTCAGAAAATCATCTGGGACAGTTTTTGGTGGTTTTTGGGGTTCCTCGGTGTCATTTTTGGACGTTCTTTAGGTCGTTTTGGGGGTTTTGGACCTTTTCAGAACTGTTGGTGATGATTTCAAAGTTTTTTTCGTTATCTAAGTATGATTTTAAGGGGCATTGGATTGTTTAGTGGTTCTTCTTAGACTGTTATTGTCTATTAATGTATATGGAATGGTTTCATGCGATTTGGATGACTTGTTGACTTGTTTGTGGTCTTTTGAAGTAAAATTATTGGACGTAATTCCATGATCCTCAAGGGAGGTTACATGGTGGTGCCATGTATGGTTGATGGACGTAATTCCATGATCCTCAAGGGAGGTTACATGGTGGTGCCCTGTGGTTTGTTGTGATTGACCGTATGAATGGCCGGAGTGTCCTTATGGGGTTTCTCCTAACATTTTAATGATCATCCATGCTCAAGTAAAGAGTGATGAGTCATGTGGTGAGAATAACAGGAGGTCCTAGTCCATAGGTTCTTGGGTGAGTTATAACGGACTAATCCCGGGTGGCAGCTGATGGTTTTCCAGTTACTACACCACCCGGGTGCAGAAACCAATGGAACTTCACATTTCATACTATTCCGGATGGTCAAATCATGTGGTCGATCATTGGTATCAGAATAATGCAATTGGTCATAGTCTGTATTGTGTTATGGTCCTTGCATGCTTGAAATACTTGGTTGTTACATGCTTATGTATTGGTTAAATTGGTATGGGTTGTATGATCTTTGTATATCTAGCTCACCCTTGCTTCTGTGTTTGTTTGTCTATGTATTGTTTTCTCTTTTGTGATGATCACCTTAATGGTGTGAACTTAGGGATGCAATATTTTCGGTTGGCTAAGTGGAGAGTTAAATGAGTAGCGTAAGTTTAGGTTTTTTTTTTTTTTTTTTTTTTCTCTTTTCAGGTGAAGAATTTGATTCTTCATAAAATTGTAGTTCTGTTTCTTATCATATATTAATATTCATTTTAGTAGTATTTTACTGTTAGAATCAATAGTTGATCATGAGACTCACAATACTTTTTTTTGGTGAAATTTCACATTTTATCTTCCCCACATATATAAGCACAAGCAAGATTTTTTTATTTTAATTATTATTTATTAGAGCAAGAAAAAATATTTAAATTATTAAATATAATAAAAACAAATTGTAAAAAGTCTGATCTTTATTTTCTGTGTTTTGGGTCAATAAACTAATAAAAAAACTAGTTTTTCATAAGTTTAGTTCTGTTATTGAATATTATCTAAGCATAAATATAAATAAATATAAAAATTATTTTTTAAAAAATTCTTTAGTTTTTGTGCTGAATTAAAATATTTAATATCAATATCGATCAATTTATAATTAAAAAATAAAATAAGGAAAAGTTAAAAATGAATAAAGTAATTAAAATTAAAAAAATATAAACGGTATTTAACTTTTTTTTTTATTAAATAATGGAATTAATTTTATGCATTAATATAAATGAAAAAAATTAATTAAATAAGAAAGTTAATTTTATTTGTATTGAAGTGTCTTTTCTACTTTTCCTACAATGATTTCTAGAATTGAAATTACACTAACTTCTTGTCATCATTATTTGAAACTGGATTGCAAAAATTTGAATAATCTGGGAATGATTCTTTGTTTTGTGAACCCTCACACCAACCGATTGTAATAATGGTATGAAAGTGCAATGGTTGGTTGGTTGGTGTATGGAAGTCCGAACGAGGGGAAACAAAATCAGACCGTGGTTTTTATCTTTGTGCTGTAGTTAGGTGATAAAATTCAACTCCCCGGGATTCATTATAGGTAGTTTTTTTTTTTATTTATTTATTTATTTTATTTTTAAGATCTTGAACTATTTAATTTCTTTTAAATTAATTTTTTGAACTATATATTTATTTTTAAAAAATTACTTATTATAAATTTAAAATTTTAATAGTGTGATGTAAATTTAAAATTGATAAATATATTTAATTTAGTATTTCAAAATCATTTTAAGATTAAAAAATTAGAAGAATAAAAATAGTGACATAATTTGAATATATTGTAATTATGGTGATAGGAAAATTACGATAATAATATATTGTATTATGATTGGCTTTTGTAAAATTAAATTTCAGAAATGTATACTTATGTAGTTAAAATAATTTATTCAATAAAAAAATTGGTTTAATAAGTTAGAAAAGTAAAATAAAATAAAATAATAATATGCTTATGTGTGGGAAATTATATGAAAAGAAGCTTAATGTAAAGTTAAAAATTAGAAATATAATTTTATGTAGTTGTAATTTTTGTTTTTTTAATAGGTTAACAGTAGTTGTTGTAAGATCCGAGAAAAATGTAGAGTTTATAAATAAGTCTTAAATATGTTTTATTAAAAATTTACATGAGTTTACAAGGTGTTATACAGTTTGGTTGGTGTGCAGGTCTTGAGAATAACATAAAGTTCTATATTATTTTGTTGATATAAGTGTAAGACTTGCTATCGTTTTGATGGTTAAATTTGTGATGTGTTATATTTTAGTGTGATGTGTTGGCTTGTTGCTAAAAATATTTATTTAGGATTGGTTGTAAGATAGTTGAGATCTTAGAGAGAGAGTTTCTTGTGAAACATTTGTTTGATTTTACTTATATTTTCTTAAGGGCAAGAATGTCTTCTCCATTTTGTAATTGAGGTGTGAAAGTTATAAATAAGAGTGTGGAAAATAAAGAAAAGTACTTTAAATAATATAAGTTAAAAATTAGAAAAAAAAAAGGGATAGGAGGTTATTTTGTTAAAACCACTTGAGGTATTATAGGGAGCACTACCTAGGTGGTTTCTTTTAATTATGATATGATTTATTTAAAATAAAAATAAAAAGGAGGTTTATAAAAGAAAGGAAAAGAGACTACGTTAAGAAGAGAGTGAAAGAGAACAAGGAACATCGTAAATTAGAAACTTTCTTTGAAGAAAATATAGCAGAAATGTGAGACCTATTATTGATTGATGCTTTATAATCGGCTAAGGTATGAGAAGCTCACCTTTCTGTTATTATATGATGAATGTAATTGTATTATTGATTTTGAGTATTCACTAATTTATTTCTTGTGTGAATGTTTGTACCGTGATTGGATTTTTTTTATAAGCTTTTCCATCATTGTATTTAATTAATGAACATTAAATATCATCATATTAATTGCTTTTAGAATTCATGCTATTGAATTCTATCAGGAATTCACGTAATTGAATTCCTTAAATTTTTCTCTAAATAGGAATTCAAGTGATTGAATTCTATTTCAATGGAGATTAGATTTTTTGTGGGATATAAAAAAATCAAGTTTTCATCTTCTCGTAATTAACATCAAAATCAAGGTTTTGGGATTTCTGTAAATCACGGGTTCATTAGGTTTAGGGTTTTGTTAATAAAAGTTTTGATTTATTAGAACCTTAATTAGACTGTAAATTATTGCTTGCTGAGAAGCCCATGTTTCTTTTGAGTTTGATTCAGAATGGGCTTAAATCCATGGACTCAATCAAGGGTCCAGCCCTTATTCTTTTGGAAGGGTCACGCCTCTCAGCATCTCTGTTAGCTTTGTTTGTCTTTTCTCTTTTCTCTTCTCCCTTTCTCGCGAGCAACGGTGAGAGTGCAGTGACGGAGGCGCGACGCAGACGGAGGTTTTGCCTTCTCTGGTGGCTGGCGGTGTTCGCGAGGCAACTATGTGAGAAGACAACGTCGGTGAAGGTCATGATGGCTTGCGGTGGCGCGATCTGGCGAGTAAAGGGTTGTGATTCTCGTGTTTGGCTCACGAATCGGGATTGGGTTTTCTTCGTTTTTCCTGTGGCGAATTGGTTAGAGTTTTCTGATTTGGAAATCTCTGTTCGAGTTTGGGTTGGGATTTTGTTCTTCTCTAGGGTTCGAATTGGGGGTTTGGGTTTTGACTTGGGAATTTTTCCTTTGAGAGTTATGTTCTTGTTTCCCAATCGGCGTTTTGAGAATTAGAGTTCTAGTTTGGGAGATCTTGTGTTCTTGGTCTGGTCGCGTTGTCGTTTGGAGAATTTTGGGGATTTTCAGTTCTGTTGTTCGATCTTGAAATTGTTTCTTTTTGAATTGGAAATTCTTCTTTGGCATTTTAGAATCTGTTCTGCAAATTAGGGCTTTTGGTTCTTGCTATATGATTCTTGCGTTCTGACCTTACAATTTGGATTGTTCTGACCTTGCGTTTTGGGTTTCTGATTTTCACTTTTTGGATTCTCGCGGTGGTCGCAATGGCAGTGGCAACCGTTTCTTAGTGGTTGTCGGAGTTGTGCGAGTGGCGTCGCCGTGGATGCTGTCGGAGTGTTGCGGCGGTTGGCCGTGGAGTCCCTGAATTGAATATTATGTTTGGCTTGGCAGATTAGGGTGGTCTGGTTAGGCCAGTGGTTTAGTTTGGACTTGGATTTGGGTCGGATTGATTTGACAGTGGGCCAACCTTGACTAATGATTGAAATGAGTGAGTGTTGAAGTTAGGATGAGTGAGTGTTGGAATTGTACCTGAACGAGTGGCTGATCGATGAGCATAAGAGTGAGGGATAAGTTCGCTTTCTGTACCTAGTAAAGCCTGAGACTATCGACCGATTGAGATAGCAACTTCCTTTGGCCTTGTGTGCGAAAAGGGAGTGCTCGGGTATTGAGCCCTCCTTGTGTGGGGATGATGGTGTTTGCCTTGTCGTTGTGTGGCAGGAAACATGTTCCTTAGCCAGGTAGGCGGGACTACTCGAGCAGACCTGTAGGAGGGGCTACAAGGGACTTGTGGGGAGGCCACAAGTTTGAGGTAGGGTACAAGAGTGTGACCGATTATTTTCACTATGGAGTTATGGTATTGTGGAGGCTCATGGTGTGATTCATGATGAAGGAGTCATGATGGGGTTAGTTCTAATGGAGGTACATGTGAAGCTGATTGTGGTTACAATATTTGGAAATGATTAGTTAATGGGAATGTTGATTATGTTCATAGTATAGAAACAATTATGTGAGTAAGGGTAACATTGCAGATGAATGATGTTATTATTAATTTGTGATTACTTATCTTGTACATATTTTTATTGTCATTGGTTGTGTTTATGGTAGCTTACCCATATTGGTTTGTGTTTGTGGTTGTGTGTGTCTTGCGATGATCGTATAACTTTTGGTTATACGGGAACAAATGTTGCAGATGATTCAGATGCATGATAGAGATGTGCGAGTGGGAAAGGGACTTATGTTAAATAAAGTTTTCGTGCTATAAATGTTACAGTCAATGTAATCGAGTTTATTTTATTTTGTCTTTATTTTACTAATTTCGATATTTTATAAGTGGATTTCCGCGATGATATTATGATTTTAAAAATTTTAATTTTTCCCTAATAATTGAGACATCCCAAAAATCGAGATGTTAGAGTTGTAACATTCTATTTAAATATTGAAATATATTATTTAAGAAACAGTTAATAAAATAGAACAGTTAATAAGTAAGGAATATAAGGTTTCATTATAGTTATATAAAATAAAACTATAAATCAAATTTTATATACAAGCTACTAATCCAAAGCTATATACAAATTTGATTTTTCAAAACAATAAAAAGAAAATATCTATTATAACATCTATATATATGCACTCTTCACCTTGTGCCTGCTCTATGGACATATCATCTCCCTCTGCTCACACTCATAAGATGATCATCGTCAAAGAATTAACACATATGAACCATCAACAAAGAAACACATAAGAAGGTAAAATAATGATACAAAGCATCAAATATGGTATATTAAGATTGCATCATATGTCACATTTCACACAGAGTTAATCAAACATCGTAATCATTCCATGGACCTAGACTTGACATTTCAGATATAGTGTCAATGTCGAGTTATGGTGAGTCATGCACTTGTGGTGATCTCTATTACTCTATAGAGCCATTGTTAATGGGTTTTACCCTACCACTCATAAGGTTAGTCGGTTCCGCGTCATAGGTCATACTGGAGTACCTAGACTAGGAGCTTCTGCTACTCTCACCACATGTATCACTCCTCTCTAATTGAGAATGAATGATCATTAGAGTGTCAGGATAACCTTCAAGACTGAGCTTCCTACATTCATGTAAATAACACTTTGATATAACAACTAAGAATTCTTCCTTAGAACTCCTATAAACCACAATTCCATACTTACATCGAATCATTCATTACCACCAGCTATTTCAAGTTGTATTACTGAACATACAATAAATCATCATATCATTTTCATTCAAACATAGTAGATAACTGAAAACAGAACCACCAAGAATGTCCAAACCTAGTCGCCTAACACCTGAATCCTGGTGCCCAACGTGCACAACCTCACCCAATGAGTAGTTCTTGTCGCCCAGCAAGAGCTTCTATAGTCCAGCGAGCTAGCTTGCCCGCCTTTGAAGCTCACTGCTAAAAACAAATACTCACCCAACTACTCTACAAAATATTGCAAAACACAAATTTTGTAGAATTTGCACCTCTCAAACTTACTTGTCCTAATTTATACACTTATACTAATATCTACAACTTCCATTTGGTATTCTAACCCTCAATTGACCTCTCCAAGTACATTTAATCCAACTCAAATTAGGTTTAAATTCATTCTTACCATGAATGTCCAATTCAATCCAACTAAAACACTACTATATAGACCATCACTCAATTCTACCCTATCTAACACATAACTTAGCAACTTAGGGTTTGAACAAGTAAAAAATGAGTTAACTAAAGACCTCAAACGCTCCACTTTGCATCAAGCCTTCAACTTTAAAAACTCATTACTCAAAACCTCTAAAATGCACTTAAAAACCATTTAAAACACAACTAATTGGCTACCACCCTAGTCTAGATCACATATCTACTAACTCACAACTCAAGCAAGTTTCAAATAACCATAGAACAGTTCGGTTTTCTCCCTTTCACCATTAGTTTAAAATCTCATCTACCGAAACTCTATTTATAAACCAAAATGAACTATAACTTAACATACTTTTTGTTTCTCCATGCTACACCAAATTCACGCCATCAATTATTCACAAGATTAATTCAATCCACAACATAATCGTACTAAGCATCAAGCATCACACAACTAATTACATTCATTAAAGACAATTTAACAGTAGAACACTTAATGTAACTAAACTCAATCAACATAATATTCCAGCAACTATCAATCATACTCGTAAATTTCAAAATTTAAGAGTAAACACTAGTTTACCTAACCTATATATCATAATTTCTATCAAGCTCTACATCGTGCACTACCCTTGCTTCGAGCTCAAGGAACTTTAGTAACACTTACAAGTCATAGAATTGTGATTAAAGTAAGTCCATAGGACATATAATCAACAAGAAACTAGAAAAGAGATGATATGCGGGCCCAAAGCCCAATATCTTTAGTATAGTTTTTCTTTTATGTACTTTGTATTGTGTTAGGCATGTGACCTATATATAGGTATGCTAACACATCTTGTAATCACTTTTGAGTTTAATGAGAATTTAGTTTTCTAAATTAGAAAATAATTCTCCGTTGAAAGTAATTGGCTAGAGAGTCCAAAGACCTCTAGCCTCCTTCCAAAGCACACTTCATTATTTCATTGTTCCATTAATTTCCATGGTGCTTCTCACTCATCC
>NC_028357.1:17773574-17778846 GCF_000741045.1 Vigna radiata var. radiata
CCATTTTCCTTCAAACTTCACCGAACAAAAGCTTTTCCACCGATTGATTTTCGATTTCCACCGTTCAATCGTTGTTTTGAACCGATTAATCGGTTCGTTTGAGTCACCTCACCATTTTTAGGGTTTCTTTGTCTCAGATTAGGGTTCTAGTGAGTGGATCTCACTTTTGGTCCGATTAGAGTCTAAGATTGTTATCATCATTCCGCTGCATCATTCTTCATCGGAGAAGCTCCGAGTAGTTCGCATCGCCTCTCGGTCAACTTCCTCGGAGCCTTCTCGTATCAAGTGGTATTTAGAGCTCGGTTCGAGCACGCTTCAACAGATAAGTATCTCTGTCTCTATCTCTGATTTTGTTTTTCATCTTGTTTCGATTTTGTCTTGATTCTGATTTGGTATGAGTTGTTTCATTTGATTCTGAGTCTCGCTTCTGTTTTGGTTTTGATTCACTGTTGATATGTTGTCTTGGTTTGATTTTGATTCTGAGTATCTTGTTGCGTTTATTGAGTTGTTCATTATTTTCCTGCATTGTCTTGAGTTTTCAGATTTGATTCTGTGCTTTGAGTCGAGTCTTGTTTGAGCATTTTATTCGGTCAATTCTAGTTGGAGTCTTTATTTATTTATTTTTTTCCGTAATCCATCCAGATCTGTCAAGTCTTGTGCATCATATGCATTGATTTTTTTTGTCTTCAATTCTGTGTCAACCGTGAAGGTGTTTGTCTTCATTGAAGTCTGAGTTGCACATACATGATTGTTCATCATTAAAGAGCAATGACATTCAACTGAATTAGCTCGGTGACAACATGGCAATCAGATCTGAGAAGAAACTAAAATGCATACTGCAATTGTTCTCATACGGCACTTGGTTGCAAATTACTGTTACATGGGCTGTTTGTGGTGTTTCAAGCTTCTGTTGAACTAAAATCCAGAGTGAATACTGTAAATCCTGATATTGCTTTTGCAATTGGTAGTATAACTGGAAAGTTCATGGCATCTGTTTTCATCAGGCAGTAGGCCGAACTGCCTAAGTTCATTGCTAAAGCTGTTTTTTGTGTGTGTCAAATCTGGTTGAGTATTTAGTTCATTACCAACCATCTAAAATTGTTGTTCTGCTATTTGAGCAAGTTTTCCATACTGTTTTAAGTTCAATTCTGGTGCATTCATTCAGTTTAATCTGNTGTTTCACAATTTGGNTGNTAGAGTGATTGAGTGAAAATGCATAAGGAACTNCACATANCATNATCTGATATAAGCTGAATCTGTGCAAAACTTTTCGTCAAACAAGATTCAAATCATCATTAAAACTTGTTGGAGCAAAGAGGAATTGACTTTATTTGGATTTGTGCATTTTCACTAGTCAACTAGTTCATTTTTCTTAAACTCTAACCAGTCCAACTCAAGTGCTGCATAATTGTGTTAAGTCCAGCTGAAGCGTGTTTAAATTCTATGAAAATGTTGTAGCAAAAGTTGGATTCCATATAAAAGAAATATAGCAATCAAAAGAAAATGAATTGACAGTGACGAAAAAAGCATTGAATTCGTGCAACAGGCTGTTTTGGAAAGTCTGCAGATTGTAAAATTTAATACTAGCTGGACTGTCTTTGAGGCATATTAACAAACAGTTTGTGGAATTTGCATTTTATCATTGACTGCACCTCTTTTGTTGATTGAGTCATTTGTTTGTGTTTTAAATATGTTCTAGAGCTATTCCTAGGTTCTGTTTGTGTGCCAGCTGTTCTTGATAGCTTTGTTCATTGCTTGTCTTAATTGCTAAATCTGGTTTTGTCCATTACAAGTGCAATCTATTCTGCTGTTCTTAATTTGAGCTTTCTTTGCTTTTGTAATCTGGTCTAGAGTCTGTCTAGAGCTGTCTTTTCTTCTCTGCTGTCAGTATCCAGTTGTGTATGTTCTATTTTGTTCTGCCTATCACAGTGATCTTTGCTTAGTCTAGCCTTTGCCTGTTTGAGAAGCGTTGTTCACTCTTTGGTTTTTTTGGAAATTGAAAGAGGGTTTGTGTGCCTGGTAGCATCTTAGGTGGTGGTGGTCTAAAAGACTCTCCAGCCCTGAACTAACAAGGGAGAATCTCCCTTCCAAACCTTCATTTGTGTGTTTCATGTTTTTGAAGAGACACCTTCAGAAATAATCTTGATTGTTGTGAGCTTTGTGTGGCTGCACCTGAAAGCCAAATATTTTTGTTGAGTGTATTGTAGTTTCAAGTGCTGAAAGAAGTCTTGAACTTGAATTGTCATCTAACTGTTTGTTGATTATTGTGCAGATTGAGTAAGCTGGGAGAATGCAACCCATTGGACCAAGATAGACAGTTTTATCACATTAAAACTGCTTATTGAATTCTGTTGCATTTATATTATAATCTAATTGCTGATTCAGTGATATAATCATTGTTTTGAAAGTGAATCATTGATTTCTTGATCTTATTGGATAAGTTGAATGCGTGCTTATTACTGAATGTCACTTAGCTGTTACATTTTTCCTTAGATACATCTATATCTACTGTGTGTGACATAATTGTGCATAAGTTGATCTATTTGAAGTAATTAAGCATCATTCTGAATTAGCTTGTAGGCATTTTTGCATTGCAAATGGATTGATTAGATTTTGAATAGCTAAGGTTGGTTGTTTAAGAAGTTCAATCTCAGATCTGCATTACATACACCTAAATCTGGTTCATGTCTAAATTCCATTTGTATTTGCTGGAATCTAGTATATGTTTGTGTGTGAATAGCTGATCTGTGGAAGTTTTTGATATATGTTTGTATTATGTCTTGTATTTTGTTGCATTAAGTGCTCTGCTGAGTATTGAATATTGGTGCAGTACTGCTGCGATAATTGATAGAATCGAGCGCTGAACATTGTGTAACCCACAGCTAGAGATAGCATTGGCATAGGGAAGTTGATTGATTAAATTGATCGTGTTATGACTTGCACTTTGTTGAATGTTGTGACCTGCTGAATTGAGTGTGAATATTTGATTGCAGTTTGTACTTTGAGAGCAAAGAGAAATTCCTTTAGCTGCATCAAGTGTACAAGTCTAAGACAGGGATGTGCTTTCTGCCATATATAAATCTTTTCTATCATCTGTTTGGTTAAAGGGGTGCAAGTGACAAAAACTCTGTGATTATTTGTGTTTGCAGGATTGGACATTTTTTTATTTAGATCGAGAGCTGCAAGGAATATTTGGACATTTGAAGATTTCGTGCAAGATGAACTGAACCGTAGCAGCAGGGAACTTTAGCAGCAATGTAGCAGTGTTGGGCCGTAGCAGACCAATATCATAGTTTTGTTTGTATTTTTTTTTTCTTTTTGTGTGTAATCTGATGGGCCTGTGTTTAGCCCACTGGTAGCTTTAGGTTTGGGTTGTAAATGGCCTTTTATAAAGTCCAAGTATTTGGAAGAGTCCTTGGTGCTCTTTCCAAATCTTGGCAACTTTAATTGCTTTAATTTTAGCATAGCTAGACATAGGAGTAGAATTTAATATTGAATTGTTTCTGTGTTTCACGTTAGGTGTGACCTTTGTCACATTAGAGTCCGTACGTTTTAGGGGTCTTAGAGTTCGTTTTCATTGTTTGTTTCTTTTGAGTTTTGCATTTTGATTTTCAAAAAAATGTTTTGTTATTCATCTAGGTTGTCTAGTTCATTTAGTTCATCTAGGAACTTTAATTTTGATCAGCCCATTAGTTTTAAAGAAATTAAAAGAGAACATGATAAAGCTATAAGGNAGACTTGTTCATCTCATGAGTTTGATAGGATTGAAAATACTTTGTATAAACAAGCTAGGGAAAATATTCCTTTCTTTGGTGAGGATATTGGTGCATTTACTTACTTAGCTTGGGAAAAGGAAATTGGTGACATGCATTTCTTTATGGTTAGAAGAAGTCAATCTGAATCTTATTATTCTCGTGACTGTGAATCATATATCATGAATCTTTACATTTCTAGATTTGAANGGTATGCAAAAGAGTGGTGGGATGAAAGAGAATATCATGTTAGAATAGGTAGAAAATTTCCCATTCATAATTGGAAAGAATTGAAAGCTTGTTTGAGAAGAAAGTTTATCTCTCCAAATATTCAAAGTAACTTAGAACTTATGAGAGAGCTTATTAGAGAAGGCAAATTATTCATTCAAAATTTAAGTGGATTCTATCAAAGGAAAATAGAGTTTAGAGAAAAACTCATGAAGTTCTTGAATGAGGGACGTACAAGAAGAATTGAGAGAGAACATAGGCAATTACAAGAAAGAATAGAGAGACAAGAGAGAAAAAAAGAGAGAAAACAAGAAGAAAGACAAAGAGAAAGAGAGAGAAAGAGAGAACAAGAGAGAAAAGAAGAGGAAGAAAGAGTGAGAAAAGAACTAGTGAGAAGAGAACTAGTGAGAAGAGAAGAAGAAGAAAGAGAGAAAAAAGAAGAGGAAGAAAGAGAGAGAAGAGTACAAGAGAGAAGAGAAGAAGAGAAAATAAGAGAGAAAGAAAGAAAGGAAGAGGAAGAGAAGAAAGAACATGAAAAGAAAGACATGGAAGAAAAGAAGAAAGAAATGGCAACATCCCCTATTCTCACAATAGAACACAAATTTTTAAGGGGAGGTTTTCTATCTTTTCACTTTCCAATTGTTATTGAATGCTTTAATTCTACCTTTTCTTTCCAAGAATTTGCCATTAAACCTTTTCAAAAGTTGCAATCTTTAACAAATGGCAATCAAAGACTCGAGTTAGAGATATCTTCCAAGTTATCACTAACTTAAGATAAAAATAAATTTTCAAATGAAGTAGGATTTCCTTATACTCATAAATATGAAAATTTCAAAGTGAGGAAACCTTCTTCTAGACATATTTCCTTATATTTCTTATTGGGTCAAATAAAACTAATTAGAGATATGTTTGATGCTTATTGCAGATTAATATTTGATCCAGGAGGAACTTTTATGGAGTTTACAACAATAAGTCCTCAGGCGAACCATCAGATTTGAGGACAAATCCTTTCTAAGAGGGAGGGGATGAAATGCGGGCCCAAAGCCCAATATCTTTAGTATAGTTTTTCTTTTATGTACTTTGTATTGTGTTAGGCATGTGACCTATATATAGGCAGGCTAACACATCTTGTAATCACTTTTGAGTTTAATGAGAATTTAGTTTTCTAAATCAGAAAATAATTCTCCCTTGAAAGTCATTGGCTAGAGAGTCCAAAGACCTCTAGCCTCCTTCCAAAGCACACTTCATTATTTCATTGTTCCATTAATTTCCATGGTGCTTCTCACTCATCC
>NC_028357.1:17779176-17781753 GCF_000741045.1 Vigna radiata var. radiata
CCATTTTCCTTCAAACTTCACCGAACAAAAGCTTTTCCACCGATTGATTTTCGATTTCCACCGTTCAATCGTTGTTTTGAACCGATTAATCGGTTTGTTTGAGTCACCTCACCATTTCTAGGGTTTCTTTGTCTCAGATTAGGGTTCTAGTGAGTGGATCTCACTTTTGGTCCGATTAGAGTCTAAGATTGTTATCATCATTCCGCTGCGTCATTCTTCATTGGAGAAGCTCCGAGTAGTTCGCATCGCCTCTCGGTCAACTTCCTCAGAGCCTTCTCGTATCAAGAGAGGTGGACGACACATGCGAGAAAATTCTAGTCGCATGTGTCTTAAACTACGAATTAAAGAAAAAAGAGTAGAAACTTACTTGCTCTAGAAGGAATCAGTATATGATGGAGAATCTATTGTTATGATCTTTGAAACACTTCTTAATTGTCAAACAGAGGATTAAGAGGTAAGAAATCTTAGAGAGAATGGAGAAATGAACTCAAAGAAAAAAGTTTTAGAAAGATGGTGGATGTTTTAGATAATGAGACACGTTAATGAAATTGTATTAACATTAAAATACTGGGTCTCTATTTTAAAACATCTCTCAACTCTAATATTCTGTTTTCTAAGTTCTTACCGTAGTAATTGTTTAATAAAATAAAAATGAAGAATATGATGAATGATGAGATTTAATTTGAAAATAATGAGTTATTTGAGAAATATAATTTTTTATTAATATAATTAATTGTAATTTTTATACAAATACACTAAGTCCTAAAAATATCTCTTTATATTTAAATAAAATAAAATAAAAATAATCAAATTTATTTAAGAAATCTAATTTACAAAAATTACCTTATGGAAAAATTATGAAAAATATAAACTCATAACTAACGGTAAACTAAAATACCAAATATTACATTCTCTATAAACTAAAGCTAAAATAGTATACAATGATTATCTTTTCAAAAATTTTGACAAACCCAAAATTGCATATTTCTACTAAAAGTATAAGCATTTCCTCCATCTTGCTCTTAGTGTTAAGTCCCTGACAAGTGTACCATATCGTTATCAAGTAATATAATTGGTAAACCCAATATCGTTCTTTCCAAAGGAATTAAGTTTAGAAAAGACTTGAGAAGTTGAGAAAAGAATTAAGTTTAGAAAAGACTTGAGAAATTGAGAAAAGAATTAAGTTGGTGCTTGTATGCAAAGAACAAAAATAAACATACAAATGCAGTTGATTCAATTGGTTTTACGAAACTATGGATGAATGGTGTTGTTGGGGTTAACAATTTCATCTTATCCACTCTCATATATTTAATTTTCTTATTTACTTCACTTATTTATCCAATTGCTATGCAAACTTTCTAGCCTACCCTTAACCCAATCCCTTGGTGAAAAGAGCCTATCATTAATTACTGACTTGTTATCCCTAGCCTCCCCTCGTAACCAATAATGCAATGTGAACAAAAGCAAAATACAATTGATCGTCCTACCCCTATCCCTAGGTGGTATTAGCATAATCAAGGAATTTCTCACCAGTTCATGACATTACGTTCGTCCCCATATCAATAAAGACAAACAACATTTACTGAATGAGTTAAACAATAAAAGCATTAAGCATAGATGAGAACCCAACAATTGATAAACAAGTATATGACAAGCATATGAAATAAATAAGAATTTAGATATACGAGAGTTACAAAAGATTACATTGTTCCCCAATAACAAAGAGTTTAGTTCACCATTGTCACGGTGAAACTAGATGAAAATAATGAAAGAATGGAAAAGCAAACCCTAGATTTGATAAAAAGGAGCCTAAGCATCCAAGAAATCTCCTCCAAGGTGTGTGGAATAGCCCTGGACGTTTCTCTCTACCAAAAGAATCCCCTTCTAATTCGCACTAGGGCTATATATAAGCCCAAAAAGATAACAGAAAGATTACAGAATCTAGCTAATAAAAATAGACAACCGCCCAGGCGCCTAAATTCACCGCTCAGTGGTTTGCCTCTCGCCGCTTTGACCGCCCAGCGGTTAGTTTTGTCGTTGAGCAGTTTCCCTCTGAGCGCTCAGCGGACCCTTCTGGCGCTCAGCGGCTTACTTTACCCTTCTTTGCATCATTTTTCTCCTTCTTTCATGGGTCTAAGTCCACCTTGCTTCACTTCTATCTTCAATTGACCTTAAAACCCCTGCAAAACAATGTAAAACAAGCATAATATCTCTAAAACCAACTTTTGACTCTCACAAGACACAACTAAGTGTTTTGCTTGATTTAAAGCTCATTTTAAGCCATAAAGGGTGTGTTTTACTATCAAATTGAAGTATGAAAATAACAGTTTTTAGACCGTTATCACTTAGCACTTAAGCCACAACTAAAATAGAAGAGACCGGTAAACACCTCGAAGAATAATTACATTCAATCAAAAGCTTCCTGAAATTAACATCCCATGCATATTATTGCTAAACTTGCCTGATAACGGTTGAAAAACAGTTATTTTTATATGTCTATTTAGACTAAATTACACCCTTTAAGGCTTGGAATGAGCTTAGAATCAAGTAAAACTCAATAAATGAGTCAGTTGAGAG
>NC_028357.1:17782688-17790304 GCF_000741045.1 Vigna radiata var. radiata
TAAGCAATACTCGCCTAGGGATAGGGGGTAGGACGATCAATTGTTTTTGCTTCTGTTCTTAATGCATTATTAATTGCTAGGGGAGGCTAGGGATAACAAGCCAGTAATTAGTAATAGGCTATTTTCGCCGAGGGATCGGGTTAAGGGTAGGCCAAGAAAGTTTGCATAACAATTAGAAAACAAGCGCAATAAACAAGAGGAGTAGATAAGAGGGAGCAGATAAGATGAAATTGTTAACCCCCAACAACTCCATTCATCCATAGTCTCTTTTCGTCAATTGAATCAAATACTGCATGTTTATTTTTAGTCTTTGCATTCACCACAATTATTTCTTTTTACATGTCTTACGATTTTAATTCACACGAACGAGAAAGCCTTTCGAGTCTCATGGGAAGAACGATATCGGGTATTACCGATTATATTACTTGTACGATCTGGTACACTTGCCAGTGACTCAACAAGTTGTTGGTGCCGTTGCCGGGGACTCGAGGTCTACTTTTTCAAGTAGTGTGGATTGATTGAATTTGGCTTGTTTGTAATTATTTGTTTTTATTTTGTTTTCTTTAAATTTTGTTTGATTTTCTGTAAAAGTACTTTTAGGGTGTGTTTCTTGTGTATGCAGGAAACTATACATACTAGAAGCAGAAAAGACCAGCAACCTCTCTTAGAAGGACTTTCGGACCGGAGAAGGAGGAGAGGCAGACGCTCTGCGAGTTAAAACCTTCCTTCTCCAGAAGAACTCTTGCACTCTTCGGTTGAGACCACTGCACAAAACACTGAGGAGATGGGGGATCAACCACCTCCTAGACGTACTCTTGGGGATGCCTCCAACATGGTGGGTCCATTGCATTTCAACAGCATAGCTTTGCCTGCAAACAATGCGACCAACATGATTATGAACACTGCTCTAATTTAGCTTGTTCAGAGCAATCAGTTTCATGGAATGTTAAACGAAAATCCATATGATCATTTAACCACTTTCAGCGAGATCTACAACACCGTGAAGATACATGGAGTTTCAGATGACAAGGTTAGACTTAGTTTGTTTTCCTTCTCTCTTTGGGGAAACGCTAAAGATTGGTTGCACTCATTCCCGGAAGGCACATTCAGAAACTGGGAGGCATTGGCAGCAAAATTTGTGAACATACTTATTGGTCTTCCTGGGGGGCCTCAATACTCAGTCTAAAATGATGATAGATGCTTCAGCCAGAGGGAGTATAAATACCAAGACTGAGGACAAAGCTTATGATCTGATAGAACTTATGACCGATAATGAAGAAACATATGGGGCTAATGGTGATATGGTTAGAAACGTTTTAGTGCTACAAGGTAACATGGGGATGTGTGAGCAAAACGACTTAATCATCCAACAGTTGGAAATAGTAACAAAAACATTATCTGACCTATCACAGACAATGATGGAAGCGTCCAGAGTCCCACAGCTGCCTCATTTCATGCCTATACAAAGGAGTGCAAAATATGAAGAAATTTTTCAAAGAATCATAATATGAAGAAATTTTTCAAAGAAATTTTTCAGAGTTCGAATTTGATGGTGTAAAAAAGAATAACGTGGCAAAGTGATGCGCTCGACTCTGAGGCAGATCGGCGACGAACTGAAGAACTGGCACGGATCGACTGATGAACCGAACCATAGACGCAGCGGAAGACCGGAAACGGCGAGAACCCTAGGTTTAGGGTGGTTTGTTCGGTGTAAGTGATAGATGTAAGGATTTGTGAAGTTTTAATCGGTGAAACTGGAGGATTCACCGATTGAATCGGTAAAATGGAAGGAGGCTAGGTTCTGATCGGTAAAGGTTCTACAAGTGATGGATCAAAGGAAACCATAGCAGAAAGACTAGATCTACGAAGTAGATCGGCGAAGAGAAAGGTTATGGTGCGTTGAGGAGACTTACAGTGGAGATCTGTGGCACTGTGGTTCGTGGTTGGCCATGAAAGCAAGGAGAAGAAGTGATTATGAACGAGAATAGTGTGTGCGGCGCAAATGAAACAACATTTTTCTGATTCGCGAGAATGAGGTTTCGAAAGGTAAGTGTAGTTGTGGTATTAGGTCTGACGTGGAAAAAATGAATGAAATGCAATGTGAAATGGAAGGTGGGTAGAGGAGATCCTTTGGGATTTTCTAACCTTGACTTTCAAGGTAGAATTGCTCTGGAGTGATTCTCTACAGAAATCAATTCAATTATCTCAAAAGTGATTACAAGATGTGTTAGCATGCCTATATATAGGGCTAAATGTACCCCATGCCTAACACATTGTACACATCTCTAATACAAGTAAAAGAAATACTACACTAAAGACATTGGGCTTGGGCCCCGCGTATCACAAAGGCTTATGATATTGTTACTAGAAGTGGGAGAGTATTGAAAGAAAGAGAGGTTGAAACTAAAAAGAAAGAAAAAGAGAGTGATGAAGAAAAGAGTGAACAGAGGGAAAAGCAAGAGACAGAGAAAAATTTGATAAACAAAGAACAGGAGGAGGGGGCGATCAAAGTTAAAGAGAATGAATATGAAAAACCACTGCCATATCCAAAGATATATTCTAGGAGGGAGAGAGAGAAGCAGTTTGAGCATTTTATGGAGATTTTCAAGAAATTGGAAATAACCATACCATTCTCTGAGGCACTCCAGCAAATACCGTCTTATGCAAAGTTTTTAAAAGAACTCATTACAAAGAAAAGGAAGTATCTGGAAAAGAAGACGATTGAGGTACAAGGGAATTGCAGTGTTGTCATACAAAGGTCATTACCTCCTAAATTACAAGATCCAGGGAGCTTTACTATTCCTTGTACTATTGGAGAGTTAGAGGTTGGGAAAGCTTTAATTGATCTTGGAGCCAGTATAAATTTGATGCCTCTGTCTATGTTCAAAAAGACTAGAGGGGTGGAAATCAAACCAACTAGAATGGTGCTTCAATTAGCAGACAGGTTTCTCAAATATCCTTATGGGATTGCTGAGGATGTGATAGTCAAGGTGGACAAATTCTTATTTCCTGTGGATTTTGTTATTATGGAGATGGAGGAAAATGGAGATGCACCTCTGATTCTTGGACGACCCTTCATGAAGACAACCAGAATCGTGATTGATGTTGAAAAGGGCAAGCTTAAAGTTCAGGTACAAGATGAAGAGGTGGATTTTGATGTGTTTCAAGCAATGGCACATCCTAAAGACGATAAGTCATGCTTTCAGATAGACATTGTGGAAGAACTTAGTATGACGCAAGCAACCAGATTCCGTAATGCATCCATTTTGGAAAGGACACTTATTAATGAATGTGAAGATTTGAATGAAGAGTAGGATAAAAGCAAGCAAGAATGCATTCAGAGTTTGGAGACAACCAAAGAAATTCCAACAAAAAAAGCTCTTTTTGAAAAGATTGAGCTTAACGAAAAAATTCCAGAAAGCAAGGTTGAATTGAAGGAGTTGCCACCGTACTTGAAATATGTGTTTCTGGAAGATGATGGAAGAAAACCAGTCATTATCAGTACTTCATTATCTCCAGAAGAAGAAAGGAAGCTGATGGGAGTCTTAAAAGCAAACAGGGGTGCTATAGGTTGGTCAATTACTGATCTCAAGGGTATAAGTCCCACATATTGCATGTACAGAATTCTGATGGAAGATGATTATAGGCCCGTAGCTCAACCACAAAGAAGACTTAACCCTGTCATGAAGGAAGTTGTGCGAAAGGAAGTCCTGAAGTTATTGGAAGCAGGAATTATTTATCCTATTTCTGATAGCAAATGGGTGAGTCCAGTTCAGGTGGTACCAAAGAAAGGAGGGATGACTGTCATTCATAATGCAAAAAATGAACTCATTCCTACAAGGACAGTTACTGGTTGGCGAATGCGCATTGATTACAAGAGACTAAATACAGCTACCAGGAAAGATCATTTTCCTTTACCTTTCATGGACCAGATGTTAGAAAGATTGGTTGGGAAAGCTTATTATTGCTTTTTAGACGGCTACTCTAGATATAACCAATTCGTGGTTGACCCTAAAGATCAAGAAAAATGGCTTTTACATGTCCTTTTGGTATATTCGCATACAGAAAGATGCCATTTGGGTTATGTAATGCTCCGACCACATTCCAGAGATGTATGCAAGCAATCTTTGCTGATTTTATGGAAAAAAGCATAGAAGTTTTCATGGATGACTTTTCAGTTTTTGGGATTTCTTTTCAGAAATGTTTGACCAACCTAGATGTTGTTCTTAAACGTTGTGTTCAAACAAATCTTGTTCTAAATTGGGAGAAATGTCATTTTATGGTTACAGAAAGGATTGTGTTAGGGCATAAAATTTCAGCCAGGGGGATTGAGGTAGATAAGGCAAAAGTGGAAGTTATTGAAAAACTTCCACCACCAACAAATGTAAAAGGAATTCGGAGTTTCCTTGGTCATGCTGGGTTTTATCAAAGATTTATCAAGGATTTTTCAAAGATTGCTAAGCCATTGAGCAATCTGCTGGTTAAGGAAACACCATTTGTAATGAGTCATGAATGCCTTCAAGATTTTAATACTTTGAAGAAAAGATTGATTTCTGCTCTAGTGATTGTAGCTCCAGATTGGAATAAAGAGTTTGAGCTGATGTGCGATGCTAGTGACTACGCCATAGGTGTTGTGTTGGGACAAAGAAGAGAGAAGGTATTTCATGCCATTTACTATGCTAGTAAAGTTTTGAATGAAGCGCAACTGAATTATGCAACTACAGAAAAAGAGTTTTTGGCTATAGTCTATGCATTGGAGAAATTTAGATCCTATTTCATTGGGTCTAAAGTAATTATTTACACGTATCACACAACTATAAAGTACTTGCTGACAAAACCAGATTCAAAGCCACAGTTGATTAGATGGGTGCTTCTGTTACAAGAATTTGATATAGAGATTCGTGACAAAAAGGGATGTGAAAATCTAATTGCTGATCACTTATCTCGGTTGGTTAATGAGGAAGTAACAAGCAAGGAGAAAGAAATCTGGGAGTCATTTTCAAATGAAACTCCTCTATATATCCAGCAAAGGCCCTGATTTGCTGATTTGGCCAACTTCAAAGTTGCAGGTGTTATTCCTGAAGAATTTAATTGGCAACAGAAAAATAAGTTTTTGCATGATGCCAAACAATTTGTTTGGGATGATCCGTATTTGTTCAAGATAGGAGCAGATAATCTTCTGAGGAGATGTGTAACAAAGGAAGAAGCAGAGAAAATTTTGTGGCATTGTCATAATTCTCCTTATGCAGGTCATTATAATGGCGAGTGCACAGCTGCTAAAGTGTTGCAAGCAGGATTCTATTGGCCAACTTTATTCAAAGATGCCCATAATCACGCGCGGAGCTGTGACAAATGTTAAAGGACAAGGGTCATTTCAAGAAGACATGAGATGCCGTTGCAAAACATTCTGGAAGTTGAAGTTTTTGATTGCTGGGGTATTGATTTTGTTGGACCCTTTCCTCCATCATTCAATAATGAGTACATTTTGGTAGCTGTTGATTATGTGAGCAAATGGGTTGAGGCTCTGGCTTGTCCCAAGAATGATGCTAGTACTGTGATCAAGTTTCTAAAAAGGCAAATCTTTTCACGCTTTGGAACTCCCAGGATCCTTATCAGTGATGGGGGATCTCACTTTTGCAATGCTCAGTTAGCCAGGGTGCTTAAACATTATAGGGTGAAACATAAGGTAGCTGCACCTTACCACTCGCAGACAAATGGTCAAGCTGAAGTTTCTAACCGCAAGATCAAAAGGATTTTGGAAAAGACTGTCACTTTCTCAAGAAAAGATTGGTCACAAAAACTGGATGATGCTCTCTGGGCATATAGAACTGCCATGAAAACTTCTATGGGGTTATCACCTTTTCAGTTGGTTTATGGAAAAGCATGCCATTTTCCAGTTAAGATGGAGCATAAAGCTTTGTGGGCTTTGAAATTTTTAAATTTTGACCCGAATGAAACTCAAAGCAAACACAGAAATCAGTTGCTTGAACTTGAAGAAATGCGGCTACATGCATATGATTCATCTAGAAGTTACAAGGATAAAGTTAAATTTTATCATGACAGGAAACTGATCAAGAGAACTTTCCATCTAGGGGAGTCAGTTCTATTATTTAACTCCTGGCTAAAGTTGTTTCCTGGGAAGTTGAAATCAAAATGGTCAGGACCTTTTGTGGTGAAACGTGTCTTCCAAAATGGAGCAGTGAAGTTAGAGCATTCAAAAGATGACAATCAACAGCGAAGCTGGATAGTGAATGGTCAGCGGCTCAAACATTATTTGGGAGGAGATGTGGAAAAGTTGGCCTCATAAATGATGTTGGTGGATCCTTGAGGTTTGGGTCACGCTCGTGACGTTAAACAAGCGCTACTAGGAGACAACCTAGATTTTCTCTTTTGCTTTTGCATTTAAATTCCGAGAATAGGTTGCATTTTATTTTTAGTGTGTGCTTGGGTTGAATACTTTTCTGAAGATATTTGACTGAATAATTTGCATGATGAGCTTATTCAATGATGATTTGATGTGAATGATAATTTAGCTGTGTTGCATGATGGATATTCTATGAGACAGATGGGTGATGAATTATGATTGTGGTTATGATGCTAAGCAGGGTGTATGAATGAATATTGTGTGAGGAAGCATGTGTGTGAGGTTTTGAGCTCCAGAGTTTTTACTGGTTTATGCATTGTTCACAGGAAAGCATGAATGATATTGCCTAAATCTTGATGATTTAATGAATTGCATGTGAATGTCATATGATCAAGGTCAATTTTGAAAACCCTTTTTCTAGCCAAATTTTCACCCAAAGTGCTTCATGTGTTATACCCTTTTTGAACCTTAACCTTAAACAGGATGTAAACCCCTGTCTTGAAATGCTTTACCTTGAGTTGGGATGAGCGTAATTATATGCAATGGAAAGGTTAAAGTTTGGGGTTGTTTGGGAAAAATAAAAAAGCATTGAGCTTGATTGTTGAGAAAGAAAAATGCATGAGAAAAAGAAAAGAAAAGAAGAAAAAGCATGAAAGAGAGCTTAATGCAAAAGAAAAGGGAAGAATTTGGGAAAAGTGAAGTTGGTGAGGAGGAGAGTTGTGTTTAAATGTTAAATATTATGAAAGCTCTCTTAACTCAAGGATTTTGCATTCCAGAAATACTAATTTTTCTTGTTAGCCCAACCTCATTGCAAGCCGTGGAAAAGTGCCTTTGATGGCATTTGCATGTAAGGAGTTTGGTTGCTTTAGATGTATGGCAATTTTGTTTCATGTGACTTGTGAATAATGGAGTGTTGGAGTGCCACCTTAAACACTTGAGTGATTAAGTGAAACACGTGCTTGATGAGAATAGTTAAAGTTCATGACTGCATCTTTGCCTACTGAATTGATCATTCATGCATGCATATGGATTTGATTTCACTGAATATTTGAAGTTGAGTAGTTCTTGGAAAGCTTTGTTTTATTTTGTTTTGCTTTGTTTTGCTCGAGGACAAGCAAATTTCTAAGTTTGGCGTTGTGATAACGGTTGAAAAACAATTATTTTTATATGTCTATTTAGACTAAATTACACCCTTTAAGGCTTGGAATGAGCTTAGAATCAAGTAAAACTCAATAAATGAGTCAGTTGAGAG
>NC_028357.1:17790984-17803981 GCF_000741045.1 Vigna radiata var. radiata
GGGGTAGGACGATCAATTGTTTTTGCTTCTGTTCTTAATGCATTATTAATTGCTAGGGGAGGCTAGGGATAGCAAGCCAGTAATTAGTAATAGGCTCTTTTCGCCGAGGGATCGGGTTAAGGGTAGGCCAAGAAAGTTTGCATAACAATTAGATAACAAGCGCAATAAATAAGAGGAATAGATAAGAGGGAGCAGATAAGATGAAATTGTAAACCCCCAACAACTCCATTCATGCATAGTCTCTTTTCTTGAATTGAATCAAATACTTGCATGTTTATTTTCAGTCTTTGCATTCACCACAATTATTTCTTTTTACAAGTCTTACGATTTTAATTCACACGAACGAGAAAACCTTTCGAGTCTCATGGGAAGAACGATATCGGGTATTACCGATTATATTACTTGCACGATCTGGTACACTTGCCAGTGACTCAACATTACCCCCGTAGACTCTCTATGAATAGAACTGTGTGCATCTAAAACATTGTGTTCGCTTGAACAAAATTTACTATTCAGAGGCGAATGTGATCGATGAATCTCACTTGAAGTCGTGTTCGGATGAGAGGAAAAGCGACAAATGCTGAAGACGGATTTGCGGGATGGAATGCTTTTTCATCACCCACAAAAGTGAAGAGATTTGTGAGGATTGTTACTGAAATATCACATGTGCCCTCCAACTATTACACAATTCCTTATAGATGAACAATTGTTATTGAAATGTCGCATGCGAGGATTTGTTTTTCTTTATGAGTTGTAGGGTTGTAGATGAGGAGGAAGAAGGAATTGATAGCATGAAGAAGACTGTGTTAATTTGAATGCGCGTGTTTGAAGGTGAAGAAGACGATGGACAATGCTTCATCACAAAATAGAAGAAAGCATATCCGGTTACATACTTGGAGTATTCGGTTCTAGATCTTCGAACCATGTACACACGACTTGTATCCGGTTACATAGCTGGAGTATTCGGTTATAGGGTTTGGAAGCATTCACAGACGAGCTGGATCCGGTTCCATAGCTTGAGTATTCGATTCCAAAGCTTGGAACCATTCACACAACACTTGTACCCAGTTAAAGGTAGTAGTATTCGGCTCTGCAGCTTGGGCACAGGTCGCAAAGCCCATGATAACGGTTGAAATACTGTAATTTTTATACTTTAATTTGACACTAAACACACCCTTTTTGGCTTAGAAATTAGTTTGAAATCATGCATTTTGTTTAAGTTAGAGAATAAGTGATTTAAAGGTGGTTTTCTTGGTTTTATGCTTGGTTTTCCTTGTTTTGGCAAGAATTAACATGAATTGGATGAAGGAAAGTGAAGTAGCAAGGAGCTGGACTCAACAAAAGATGGAAAAATGCACAAAGGAAGAATCGCAACCATCGTTGAGCGCAAGTTCACTGTTGAGTGCCAGTTTCACTGTGGAGATCTCTGTCAAACGCTCAAGCGCCAACGTTGAGGGGAGAATTTAAAAGTATCGCGCCCACCGCTAGGTGCTACTTTGCCGCTAAGCGCCAGCCTCTTCAGTGAATCCACTGTCAAACGCTTGGGCATCAATGCTGAGCGCTAATCTCGAGTGTCGCACCTACCGTTGAGTGATAATCTAGCGTTGAGCGCCATTTTCGTGGGCATGAGCCAATTTTTGCTGATTTTTGATGAACTATATATTGATTTGCATGACCCAGAGAGTGTATGTTTTGGCATAAGGAGACCTAGAAACAAACTCTTCACCCCTTAGAGGCAGATTTTGGATGCGGAAGCTCCAATCTACAAGTTCTAGGTTTTATCTTTTCATTCTTTTCATAAATTTCATCTAGTTTCACCATGTCCATGGTGAACTAAACCTCCATTATTATTGGGGAAATGATGTAATCCTTTGAAACTCTCATATATTGAATTGATGCTTTATTCATATGCTTTATTTCATTAATTGTTAGAGTTTTTCCTCTATTCTTTATGCATGCTTTGTTTAACTCATTCAATAGCGTGATCTTTGTTTCAAATAGGATTACATCGTTTCCCAACAACAAAGGGTTTAGTTCACCATATTCATGGTGAATCTAGATGAATTGAATGAAAAGTATGGAAAAGATAATCCTAGAATTCATAGATTGGAGCTTCCGCATCCAAAATCCGCCTCCAAGGTGTGAAGAATGTGTTTCTGCGTCCTTTCTTCCAAAAGATAGCTTCTTTGATTCGTGCAAATGTATTTATAACTCAGAAAAATATCATAAATTTAGCCCAGGCTCACTAGTATACCGCCCCACGGTGGCTTCAGCGCCCGACAGTAGGCGCGTCACTTGATCTCACCCCCTAGCGCTGCCGCTTGAGTGTCGTCTAGAGAATCCACTAAAGAGTCCACTGACCGGCAGTGGGTTTCACTGCTCGGCGGTGAGTGCGATACTCAATTCTACCTCTTAGCGGTGCCGCTTGAGCGTCTAGCCGAGATTGGCCTAGAGAGTACACCACCCAGCGGTGGCTGCGACTCTTCTTTTCTTCACTTTTACACCTTCTCTTGCATACAATTCCTCCCTTACTTGACTTCCTTCATTCAATTCCTGATAAATCCTGCCACATTAAAGGAAAACCAAGCATAAAACCAATAAAACCTAATTTGACTCTCTTATACTCTAACTTAAGCAAATTGCATCATTATCCGCTCTCTCTTATCTACTCCTCTTGAATTATTAGGTTGATTAATTAATTTTCATGCAACTTTCTTAGCCTACCCTTAACCCAATCCCTTGGCGAAAAGAGCCTAATATTAACTACTGGCTTGCTATCCCTAGCCTCCCCTAGCAATTAATACAACATTATAGAGCAGAAGTTAAACGCAATTGATCGTCCTACCCCTATCCCTAGGTGGTATTACAAAATCAAGGAATTACTCACCAGTTCATGACATTACTGTTCGTCCCCCTATCAATAAAGACAAACAACAGTTATCGAATGAGTTAAACGATAAAGGGCTTAAGCACAGATTAGAACCCAACAATTAACAAACAAACATATGGAAACCATATAAATAATCAAGAGTGTCAATAAAAGAGAGTATCAAAAGATTACATTGTTTCCCCCAGCAACAATAGGGTTTAGTTAACCATTGACATGGTGAAACTAGATGAAAAATGGAAGAAGAATGGAAAAGCAAACCCTAGAAAAGATGAAAAGGAGCCTAAGCATCCAAGAGATCCTCTCTAGAGAGCAAAATTAGGTCTAGTCGTTCTCCCCTGTCAAAAGAATGACTCTGAACTCGAAATAGGGGTATTTAAAGGTGAGGAGCGCAGCAGAAAACAGGCCCAGGCCCAACGGACCACCACCCGACGGAATAAGTGTGCTGGCGGTTTCCCTCAAAACCGCCCAGCGCCAACGCCAGTGTCTTTTCCTCGCCCTGGACCGCCCAGCGGTGTAAGTTGCCGCCGGGCGGTGCGTCGACTCTTCAAATCTTCAATTTTCTTCTCTTTTCTTGGTCTAAAATGACATATGAAAATAACTATTTTTTCAAACTCCATGTTTTGCACCAATCCACGAAATCAGAAATTTCAAACTCCATGTTTTGCACCAAAAACTGAATGTTCTTTGAGACATTTCTACGAATAGTTTGAAACATATGCATTGCACATCTAATTTGAATCCAATTCCGAGTTGTGTTCTTTAATTGCTTTCTTAATCTACTCTAGAACTATTCCTAGGATCATTTTGAGGTGTTTCCCTGATTGATAACCGATTAATTGTTTGCTTTTTAAGTTATTGACCATCCTGCACACAACCTGTTTGATAAAAGGTTTCGTATTGCTGTTAATCTGGTTTAAACTTCTGGCAGTATTATAGCTTTATACGGAGTCTAAACTGTGTTGTTGTGATCTATTTAAGGTGTGTTGTGTAGGTGTAATAAAGCTCAGATTCCTAATCATACAAGGAAGCATCAAAGGAAGTGAAGAGCATAAAGAATCAAGCAATGAAGTGCTACTCTCGGACATATTAAGTCACGGTCTAAAGTTGTAGATTATTGCTGAAATTGCGTGCATCAGCAGGTTCCTTCACTTTGCAACTATGAGATTAGTGTGAATTGGTTAAATTCACTCTTTCCTTGCGAGAAACCAAAGCTGCACATGACATCCACACCCATTTACTTGTATTTCTATCCATTTGAGTTGTAAAAGTACTTGTAATAGGCCATTAAGCAAGTGATTTGGAAGAATTCACAAGTGTTCTTCCATCACTTGCAAATTTGACTTTAATTACACAATTAAAATTGATAGACGGTGAGTGTGTCTTGGTTCCAAAGTTCCAAGCATCACCTAGGAGACTTTACCTCTTTTACTTTCTTGCAAGCGCTTAGGTAGCCTTAGAAGTCCTTTTTTAGAGTCTAGATTTTTATCTATGTTTGTTTGTTGTCTTTAGGACTTATTGGTGAATTTAAAGGTGATTTTGACTTAAGGATTTTAGTAAGTAACTAGAAGCATATTTGGCAAGGCAAGACTTGGTACTTAAGCAACCTTTTTAGGTTCACCTCTCTTACCTGGAATATTACTTTCAAGTGAAATCTTTAGTCCTTACTTCAAGAAAATTCTTAAGTTCATTAAAATGTCAAGAAGACATTCACCTAGGATTAGTGATAGTGAAAATCAAAAAGAGCAATTAACCCTTCAAACTCTAGTTAACCAACTCAATGAGATTGAAAGAAAAATGAGTCAAGAGAAGGTCAATAGAGAGCTTCAAAATGCTATGATCCAAGATGAGTTGAGGTTGATGAGAGAAGAACATAACTAAAGTCGAGATAGGTCTAGGGGAAGTCAAAGTGAAAATTCTCAATTTGGAGGAATACCCTTAAATGTGGAAGAGTATTACCACCAACACTCTTCTTCAAGAAGACATAGGCGGGACACTCAAAATCCTCCTCCAGCCCCTAAGGAAGTCAATGTTGTGTTGCCTCATTTCCATGGAAAGGATAATGTTGAGGCCTATCTTGATTGGGAAATGAAGGTGGAACAATTGTTTGCTTGCCACCAAGTTAGTGAAGAAAGGAAAGTCTCTCTGGCTACCCTAAGTTTTCAAGGATATGCAATGTGTTGGTGAACTACCCTAGTCCAAGAAAGACTAAGACATCAAGATCCTCCAATTCACTATTGGAATGATCTCAAAACTTCCCTTAGGAGGAGACACATTCCCTCCTATTACAATAGAGAACTCATGGATAAGCTCCAAAGGTTACAACAAAAGTCTATGATTGTTGAAGAGTATGACAAAAGATGGAGTTATGCATGATGAGGTCAGGGATAGTAGAGGCTGAGGAAATTACTTTGGCTAGATTTTTAAGTGGGCTCAATTTTGATATTCGATATAGTGTTGAACTAATACCTTATAGAGATTTGAATGATCTTGTTCAAATGTGTATAAAGGTAGAACAACAAAACTTGAGAAAATCCTCTTCCAAAAGAGTTCAAGTTCACCCTACTTTTGAAAAGTAAAATTTTAAAGAAAAGGAGCCTTCTAAACCTCTAGCCTTTATCAAC
Organism: Vigna radiata var. radiata; assembly: GCF_000741045.1. Classification (NCBI taxonomy): domain Eukaryota; kingdom Viridiplantae; phylum Streptophyta; class Magnoliopsida; order Fabales; family Fabaceae; genus Vigna; species Vigna radiata. The sequence goes on from NC_028357.1 coordinate 17,796,496, forward strand.
ACCACAAAATATTTCTCAACCTAAGTCAAGGTAAAGATTTTCAAAGCAAGGGTTTTCATCCTGTTTAAGGCTTAGGTTCAAAAAATGGTATAACATAAAATGTTCCTTTTTCATATGGGACGAAATTTTTGGCCAGAAAAGGGCTTTCCAAAAACGGCCTTGATCATATGACACATACATGCAATTCAATCAATCACAGAAACTCAGGCAATATCATTCATGCTTTCAAGTAGATGGCAAATATATCAATAAGAACTCTGGAGCTCAAAAACCTCACGCAAGCTTATTCCAATCATCCAAACAAATACCCTGCTTAGCCTCATAATCACTATCTCAAAACCACATTGCATCTGTTCACACACCACCTGTATATCAGCATATGGTGCAATCTCAACATCATTAATATCAAAGCATCATCAAGCAATACCCATCATGCAAAAATATCAATATCAAACAACTACATCAGATATAGTGTCCAACCAAGTACATCAATCCTAAACTAAAACAGAAGCAAATATAATTCAAATTACAAAACCAAAAGATAGAAAAATCTTGTTCTAGTGTAGATAACATCCATCAGTAGTTGCTATCTCATCTCCTTTTTGTAAATCTTCAAAATCATCATCCTCAACATCTTCCTCCTTAGCTGGAGCTTCACACTACTACAAAATTGATCATAGATAGCGCTTAATAGATAACGCTTTTTTAAATAAGCGCTATCTATGAATATACAAAACAATAGATAGCGCTTATTTAAAAAAGCGCTATCTAAACCTATGACAATAGATAGCGCTTTTTTAAATAAGCGCTATCTATGAATATACAAAACAATAGATAGCGCTTATTTAAAGAAACGCTATCTAAACCTAAGATAATAGATAACGTTTTTTTAAATAAGCGCTATCTATAGATAATTAATATTATATTTTTTTGTTTATAATTTAAAATAAACCAAAAGATAGTGTTTAAGAAAAAAACGCTATCTATTTCAAGACATTTGATAACGTTTTTTGAAACAGCTGCTTGTTCTTTTATCCTTCGAACTTCTTTTTACCGTCATCAAAATTTTCCCTCTTTTTTCTAAATTTTCAGTTTCACTTCATTTCATCAAACCCACTCCCCCAAATTTCACTTTCTATTTGCCCCAAAATTTAAAAAATCTGTCACAATATCTCCTAAATTTTCGCGTTCCTCTACTACCACGTTTTCCCTCTTCACAATTCCTAATTTCTCTTCCTGCATTGCAATCTCGAATCTCTCCAAAAGCTTCTACTCACCAAGGCCATCTTCATCGACGACACCTTCTCCAAAGCCTTTCTCACTGCTGACCAAGCCTGCTCCATCAAACTGCTTCAGCAACGAGTTGAGACATTGGAGAGGGAGCTTGACGCTGCCATCACCGCTGCAGCTCGCCCTCGCTCCAAGAAACGACAAGCTGAGGCCGCTCATAAAGTCGCCGAATCACACGCATTGGAGAGCTGGGAAGCGTTAAAAAATGAAGGCGCGGTGTTGGGACCCACTCACATGGCTCTGGCATTTTCGTATTATAAAGCACTCACCCACTCCATATACAGAGATCATTAGTGACCATAAACGACACTGTTTCGATCCAAGATCTCAGTCACGTCACGCCAAGATCTTCTGTTGTTCCACCACGCCAAACCCTAGGCTCCATCGGGCAATGCGGGATTTATCGAGAGAGGGTTAGCGTAAAGGTGCCAAACGAAGAAAATGCTCGCTTTCGTTTTCGTCGTTGTTGTCACCTTCATTTCCCTCTGAGAGTTTTGTCAGTGCCACGACCACGTTTTCACATTCACCATGCACCACCGCCACTCTGAACCCGTCAGAAAGTGGTCCCATGCTGAGTACTACATTGAGTTGGCCGACCGCGACCGCTTCCTCCTGTGGCCGCAAACTCTCTCAAATCTATGCCAGTCTCGCTTTCTCAGATGGCAACTCCACCTTCCGCATCAGCTCCCTCGGATTGTACCTTTTTTTCTCTTTGATTCTTCTATTGTCATTATTTAAAGGTTTATTTTTCAAAATTTTAATTTAAGTATAATCTCTTCTACTCTTTTCTAACCATAAAATTATAGGAAAATTGAATTTTGTTAATAATTATGTTGAAACCGTTTTTAATTAGTTGATAATGTGAAAATTAGCGTATGAATAGTTGAAAATAGATTCTTCTTTTAATTTAAATTGATTAATAATTTCTTTATAATAATTTAGTTATTAGTTTAATGAAGTGACAATGGCTTAAGATTTGAATTCTGAAGGAGATTGGCCATGTTTAGAAAGAAGAAATTACTATTTAGATGTGAATAATGTTTGAGTTTGACCATTCTTTGTTAATGATTTCGGTGATGTTACGAATTTTTGTCAGTAATGTTTTTTCTTGGAGATTGGTTCCTGGTTTTCTTTAACCTATTCTTTTTCTTCTGGAGATTCATACAATTTGCATTATATGATAGTTGAAATAGGGACATCGGCAGTGAAGTTCATGGTGGCGCTTGATACCGAAAGTGACCTGTTCTGGGTACCCTGTGATTGCACAAGATGTGCTGCTACTGATAGCCCAACCTTTGCTTCGGTATGTTTTATTTTCCTTTTTTTTCTGTGACCGAAATGAAGTTGTTTTGTTCCTATAGTATATTGTTTTTTATCATAGGGTTTTTCTCTAATTGGCTATAGTTATTTTAAGGGCATGTTGCAAGAAGGACACTTCTTTTAACATTGCATTGAATAAATGATTTTATTATTAGAAGAAATGTATCTAGTTAGATGCGTGTGTGGTGTAGTAAGGTTTTGGTTGATCTATTTTTCATATTGAGTGATTTGTTGCTCTATTTGTTTCATTTGATAAAGATTTGATTTGAGTGCCTTGTGTTTACGGTGGGTTGAAATGTTGATTGAAAACTAGCATGTTAATACACATTGGGTGATTGTATGTTTTATTGAAATGTAGTGTAAATGTGAGTGGTTTGAGTCGCACTTAATGAATTATGTAATTTATGTTAAATTCCATCAAGTTTGGTGTTGATGAAATGGTAAGTAGTATGTGATTGGGTTCTAGAAATTTTTATTATATGCTNTNTTTTGCTTGTTCATAAACTGAATTGGGGAAAGGGGTATAGTAACGATGAATCTATCAAGTGAAAGAGAGAGTGAGAGAAGTGGTTCTGTGATCTTGTTGGAAGTTTAGATGTCTTAAACTTTACTGGAATTTAAGTGTAGTGCTTATTAATCTATTTGAGTCTTTTTTTTTTTCTTATTTCCTAGATGTTTCACGTGACTATATCTTTGGTTGTTTAAGTGTAGCTAGCATATGATGCCTTTATGTTTTCCTTCGGAGGATGTATCTGTTTGGACTAAGTATGGTTGAAAACTAGTAATAGGTTGGTGGAAAGTGGTTACAAGTGTGCTTCATAGTATGTTGATTTAAAATGAATAATTTGCTTAATTGAACTAAATTAGGTTGTCTTAATTTATTAAATCCGAGAATAATAGTAATCATCTTATCTTCAATCTGTTTAATAACCTTAACCTCAATGTGTTTTGATATGTGTTAACTGATTTAGATTTCATAAGTTAAGTAATGGGTTAATGAATTAGGTGCATTATTTTAAAAAGTTCAGACTGTATCTCTCGGTGCATGGGGAATACAATATTTTAGTACATAATTGGTCACNATATCTNTGCATCTTTACTGTGACCGTGCATATAGGCCATGCTTCTCAATACTGCATATCCTTTATGTTTTTCCCTTGAATCTTTATACCAAATCATACAACTAGCCTCGAGGTGCATCATTGTTCCACTTCAACTTTTCGCCTTTTCTTTTCTTTAAAACAAAAATTCGAATTGTGGCAGAAGTGGGACAATCCTCTTCTCTTTGTTTATTCATTACAAGACTTTATTCTGACCAAGGCTTGGTCTTACTCCAGTTNCGGTAATAACTTTGTCCTAGTTCTAGCACCATTTCAATCAATTACATATCTTCATTCTACATGTAAAATGGTTGGAACTGTGACTTCCTAAGGCTGTCACGTTTTGCAGCATAGTTCTGCCGTCTTTCCTTTCCTTTCAAATACATGGCATCATGCTTCATTAAGTCAAACAAATTATTTCAGCCAAAGGCCACTGCATACCGTGGTTTACACGTATGAATTAATTAGCCTATGTTTTACTATTTTAACTTTTTCAAAGAAAAATATTTGAAATATAACTCAAACCAATCCCATGTACATTTAGTAGACAATCATTACTAATTTTAAATTACAGAAATTTTATTTTCGTTATATTTACCTTTTATTCTTATTATTACTGGTAAAAGTTTATTGTCCTTTAACATTTTTATATTTGTAACATGCTGAATGATTACTACTGTTATACTAATAAAAGAACATTGTTTTCATGGAGTTAAATACATTAATTAAATTTATTGAATAACTATACAAATTGGAAATTATATGAAGAATTCAATTAATTATAAATATCAATGTTAATTATGCTTACTTGTATAGTTATCCTCGAGTGAAAAATATTTTTAAGTGCTAGCTTTCTAATATGTGGAATATGGTTCTTACACATTCTATATATGCAAGTTTTATGTCTTGTCCCCTGCTTTGTTTCTCAATTAAAAACGTTGTATTTGCAGGATTTTGACCTTCAAATACTACATTAACTTTTTTAAGATACTACAATAACTTTGAAATTTTTTATACTTTCTGATGTTAACAATGGTGTTGGATTGGATGTAAAGTAAAATGCTTAGAATATTTATATTGANTATGGGCGCCGAAAGTAAGGCTGTTGTTAGGCGTTATGATATATGTTAGTGTCTTAATTTTGACTTTGGGTATTTAAATTACTGGCTTGGGTCTTGAAGATATATATTAGTACACTTAAAATTGGTAGTAGGTGTAGGATTGATGATGCATGTTACTCGATGATGTCATATGTTGGTTTATATGTTGGTTTATATATGTATAATTGTTACAGTTATTAGTTAATGGTGTTGGACTGAAAATTCACGTGTGGGTATGATGTTAAATGCTTGATGGATGGATGTAGGGTGTTGTTGTTTTGCTAATGTTAAAGATTTTGGCAGACTTTATATGTTATGTTCAAGTATTCCTGTTGTTCATATCGTTGTTGTGCATTCATTTCTAATATGTTCAAAAAAACATTGGTTNTGTTTAAGTGGTTTAAGGCTTTTTGAATTTGATGCTGATATTTTTCAAAGTTGCTACCTTGGTTCTTTGTTCTTTGTTGACAACTTTTGCAATTTGATGCTTTCTGATGGGATGCCTTTACACATTGTTGCATTTTTTGTTAGGATCAAAATCATNTGTGGATGTGGTGATTGGTAGATTGCTCCTGCTTTTGACAACATTATGAACTATTGTAAAGGTGTAATATGTATATATTATAACATTGAACTTAAAGTTTTCAAAAAGAATATTTACAAAGTTCAAGTGAATAAAACATAATTATTATTGTGAAACTGTNTGGAGGAGTATATGATTATAATGAAAGCATGACTACGAAGGAGGAACAATTTCAACTAATGTAAGTTATCTTNATTGTCATAATTAATTTGTAGTAAAAATTTAATTGACTAATTTTATATTATTTTTTTTGTTGCAGTATTTTCCTAATTGCAGATACCAACATACCATGACAATCAAATTATTGAAGTTAGGGAAGATTGATGTTTACATGTAATTAATACATGTTTATAGGTTATGTTATTGTGATGTACATGCTTACAGGGACAAGGATATATATGTTATGGTTGTATATACTATCTTATAAAACAATGTCATGTCATGACACCTATTTGAGACTCAAGGATTATATTTTGAAATATTATTGTACCAATAGTTTTTATTCATACATTGAAGTATTGAACATTCTTTTTGAGATCTTTGTTTTTGTCATATTTGTTTTATTACTTTATATTTTTTTATGAATAATAAAACTAATAAATAATACAGGTTTGTATATAATAAAACTAATATTTTATATTTTCTTTTAAAAAATATTTTATTAAAAAAATAATTTTTTTTAAAAAATTTAGACCAATAGATAGCGCTTATTTAAATAAGCGCTATCTATTGTCAGATACCAATAGATAGCGCAAGCGCTATCTATGATAAAAAAAAAGCGCTATCTATGCACTTTTTTGTAGTAGTGTCAGTTGCTTCAACTCTGATTTTTTCCTCTTGTTCCCCATAATCTTGATCCTCTTTCCTGATGAGGATGCCTTCCCTGCATCAAGTACAACTCACAAAACCATAAGAAATCTCATTAAGCGTTAGTAAAACACAAAACTTCTTCCAATGAATATGGAGGAATCAACCCTAAATAGTTGTGCTCTCACAAAACCCCAAACTTGGATGAAAAAGTGATGCTAAATTGGTGGAGAAAGGGTTTTCTAGAAGTGTGATGATAGGAGAAGTAAGAAAAGTGCTTAGAAGAGTGTTTGAAAGTGAAAGAGATGTTGGGGATCTTAAAATAGACATTTGGGCAAGCCTTAATTAAGGGGTATAAAATTCATGCAATGGGCCAAGAAAACAAAGACCAACTTTAAAAACACTTTGACCTGTTGCCACCACCCAGCGGTAGGCGTGATTTGGCTTTTCCCCCTCTTTGCTTTGCTTCAAACGTCTTTGACCCTGTACACCTCAAGTTGAACTTTCAAATTTTAATTTTCATGCAATTCCCACTCACTCTACTCACTTATGCAACAATTACGCCCTAAATGCAACTAAAACAAAATTAGAACATGCAAAGGAAACAAATCAATCAACTGGGTTGCCTCCCAGGTAGCACTTGTTTAACGTCACGAGCCTGACTCAAACTCTTTCTAGCACCCATCAGTAGGTGCAAACCGTACCATCACCTATCAGTAGGTGCAAACCTTACCATCACCCATCAGTAGGTGTACCTTCTTTTATCCTTCAGTAGATACCTAATCATCTAGCATCCCTCAGTAGATGCTATCCCAATAGCATTCATCAGTAAATGTTGTCAATGACATCCATCAGTAGATTATTCATCACTGCCATCAGAAGCAGCATATAACCTAAAAGAAAACTTAAACACACAAAGAAAAATCAAATCCAAATCAAACGAATAATTAATTAAAAAGAAAAACGTTAGAACTGAGTTGCCTCCCAGCAAGCGCTCTTTTAATGTCATTAGCTTGACCCGGTAAAGCCCAAACACACATCAATAAGTGTTGATATTTTATGTTGGCGTTCTTCCTTCTTACATCTTGGAAATTTCCTTTATCACCAACTCTAAGGTTCCTCAATCTCAAGAATTCTTGTTTGCTTTGATAGTCTTGTGCTCCTGGTACAAATTTTATCCTGCGTACACTAAAGAACACTGCACTAGAGCACACAATTAGCCCAAAAAATAAAGACAATAGAAGATATATATATATATATATATATATATATATATATATATATAT
>NC_028357.1:17804186-17806020 GCF_000741045.1 Vigna radiata var. radiata
AGAAAGATAGATAGAAAGAAAAATAGATAGAAAGATAGAGAGATAGAGAGATAGAAAGATAAATAGAAAGATAAAAAGTATAATCAGTTAAGAATCAAACACATAGAATAGTTATACCATGAGTCGTCGACAACGGCGCCAAAAACTTGTTTACAAATTCTTGATGGAGGTCGCACCCCATGCAAATTTGATGTGCATATGAGAAATGCAGTATAGTGCTAGGAAGTGACTCATAGGTCGTCTTTCAAGGACCAAATTGCGGTTCAGAGATTTAGGTCTAACACACACACAGTGGGGAGGGGTTTGAAAGTGGTTTTGTGAATGCAATTGACAAAATTAAAAATAAAAATTAAACACATTCGAACATCATAGAAAGCATTAAAGAGAGTGAAAATGCTAAACCTAATATTAGAGCAAACAAATATCTAAGCACAGTTAAAACTATTAAAATGCAACACTAAATTAAGAAGATGAAAAACAACTAAACCTACAATGCAAAATATTTTAAAGCAAAAGAAATAAACAACATAATTTTATTCTACCATTCATGTGACCAAGTGCTTTTACCAAAAGGAAATAGAAATTGCAAAGAAAAATAAAATTTGGGATTTCTCTCATCCAGCTGTGAAAACCATGAACATCTTCCAACATTCATCACCATTTCATTCTAAAATGAATAAAGCAAAAACTATGCTACCCTACACTACCAACACCGTCCTATCCTATTCCCATCTAATCTCATTCTAACTTAGACAACTAATTAAAAGAAAAGTGATAATGGGAGGAAGCCTCTGCACCACGTGCTCCAAGCATGAATTAATTTTCTTCTCACAATATCACCACCATACAAGACACCTACTACCACCTACCACCTCTTCAATTGAAATTAAAACATTTCATTGAATGAAAGAAACAAAACCGTGGCCCCCTTGCTTCAACACTCAATCAACCATACTTCCTCAAACTATTCCCATCCAATCACTTAACTTCTTCTAAATAAAATAAAAACACAAGCATCCAATCAATGGACCTACACTCACCTAATCTACCTTTCAATATGTGAAAGCAAAATATAAATGCTAACAAAATAAAATGCTAATTTCCTCTCTGAAACCGTGATAGCTAACACTTACAACCATCAACTCACCTATTTACTTCTTGCTAAAAGAAAAAAAACAAAAAGAAGATTACTTTGCTTCCAGCAGCCATCAACGTACATCATTCACCTCCCATCAACCTAATCTACTTCTTACTCATTCAAAGCAATCAAAGTCAAAGAAAGGCATCACACTTATATCAATGCATCTTAAAAGAAAACAAACAATGCTTTTATATTCAACAATTATACCACCACGTAATAATTCATTGATATTCTAAAATGGAAGAAAGAAATCTGTAGCCTTCACACAATAAATGAGGGAAGAAGGTTCCCCTTTTCCAAAGACACCAAGCACACATTCCCTCATCATTCAAAAACGTTGCAGCCTATTCATCCAATGCCCAAAAGCTCCAACATTGTTCCAAGTTTCCCCCACAAAACCGTTCCAGCTCTGCCAAAGAAAAATTCCGAGAGCCAACTTCTAACGTTACAACCACTTTCCTTTCTTTTTCTTTTTGTATGTGACGATTGGCTTCTATCCTAGGACCAAGTGGCCTAAAATTGTGGTGGGGTCCACCTCCTTTGCAAAACCCTAGGTGCCATGTGTCATCTATTCTAACATTTTGGGCCTAAACTATTTTACCAAAAATTGGCCCATTGTTTACAAATTTAATTAAAACTATCTATACTACTAAGTTACAATGTAATTAAATTTAAAAAGTCTTTGTGTAGAGT
>NC_028357.1:17806245-17812362 GCF_000741045.1 Vigna radiata var. radiata
CAATTAAGCACAATTCCCTGATTAATTCTAGCACAATAAACTAAGTGAAATCAATAAAATATCTACTCATCACACCCTGACAAGTGTACTAGGTCGTATCAAGTCATAATAAATGGTAAGACCAAGTATTGTTTTCCCAAGAGACTCACGACACTAAATTGTTGTGCTTTTGCTTAACCAATCAAGACTATAAAAATAATATTTTGGGGTTTTTGAATGTAAAGTACGGAAAAATAAACATGAATGCAATTTGATCAATTGAGGTTAAACACAAAAGTGAATGGATGATGTTGATAATATGAGATGAATATGATATTAGGATTTAGAGTTCACCTAATCACTCTCATGCATAAACGAATTCATCTTCTTCATTAATGTTAATGCAACTTTCTATATTACTCTAAACCCGATCCCTCGGTGAAAAGAGCCTATTACCATAATTACTAGTTTACTATCCCTAGTCTCCCTAGTAATTACTAATGCATTAATCACAGAAGTTTAAAGCAATTGACCGTCCTATTCCTATCCCCAGGCAATATTTCATAATCAAGAGAATTCCCCAGATCGTGATTTGTAGATATCTCATGATACTAATCTTAGGGAGAGAAGAGGAGAGATGTCACCTTCCCCAATTTCACCTACCCTAAGAGTGCGATATCTCCTCGTGATACTTACAAATCATAAGATTTATGTCAAGCATTTGAGTAAAGAAGAATATCTATAACAATTAATGAAAGAAGCATATATATTCAAGAACAATTCAAATACAATAGAGTTTAGATGTTACATTCCCCAATAACATATGAGGTTAGTTCTCCATCGTCATGAAGAAACTAGGTGTACAATGGAATGAAAGAGATAGAAACCCTAAAAATAGAAAAGGAGAGTTGTCAATTCACCAAATCTGCCCCCAAAGGGGTGAAAAGTATGCTTCTATGCCTAAGCCATTAAAAGATACATTCTCTAAGACGTTCTGGCCTTTAAATAGGGCATAAAAATAACAGAAAATGGGTCCAGGCCCAAAACATATCATAAAAATAACAGAAAACTGGCCCAGAACTCACATCGCCAGCGCTCAACCCTCAAACCACCGCTCAGCGGTAGGTGCGGCACCCAAAATCACCCCCCAACGATGCCCAGGCGTCAAAATAGTGAAAAAATGGTTTCGAACTGGCACTCAACGCTTAGTTCACTGCTCAGCGCTACCTTTTCTGTACTCTGGTAAACGTTTTAGCATTCTGGTTGACTGGTTGACTTTCCTAGTTGACTGGTTGACTTTTCTGCATTCTAGTTGACTTTTCTGCACTACAACTATTTGATACTTCAACCCTTATTTCAAATCATTCCACAAACCTATATAATCAAGAGAATTTATTGATAAAATCATAAAGTATAACCTCAACTCTATTATTTACAAAACTAAAGCGAAATCATGAGTCAAAGCAAGTTTCTAAGTCAATAAGGGTGCATTTGATATCAAAATTAAGTATAAAAATAACGGTTTTTCAACCATTATCAACTGTTGAAGAGTATAGACAAAAGATGGAGCTATACATGATGAGGGCAGGGATAGTAGAGGCTGAGGAAATTACTTTGGCTAGATTTTTAAGTGGGCTCAATTTTGATATTCGAGATAAGGTTGAACTACTACCTTATAGAGATTTGAATGATCTTGTTCAAATGTTCATAAAGGTAGAACAACAAAACTTGAGAAAATCCTCTTCCAAAAGAGTTCAAGTTCACCCTACTTTTGAAAAGGAAAATTTTAAAGAAAATGAGCCTTCTAAATCTCTAGCCAAGATAAATGAAAAGCCCAAACTAAAGTCATCTTCACACAGTCGGACTAGTGAGATCAAATGTTTTAAGTATCTGGGAAGAGGACATATAGTTGCCCAATGTCCCACCAAAAGAACTATGATCTTGAGGGGCATTGACAGTTATAGTAGTGAATCCTCCACTGGTGAGAATGAGAGTGATCAAGAAAAATCAATTACTGAGGAAGTCTACCCTTGTGAAGGGCAACTTCTCATGATCAAAAAAATTTTTGATAACCAATCCAGTGTAGACCATCTATCACAAAGAGAGACTCTCTTTCACACGAGATGTCAAATTCAAAATAAAATTTGTTCTCTCATTGTTGATAATGACTCATGCTCTAATTATTGTAGCACTAGATTGGTTGAAAAATTAAATCTTGTTGTGCAACCCCATCCTAATCCCTATAAGATACATTGGATAAATAAAGATGGGAATGTCATAGTCAAGAATCAAGTCACAGTAACAATTTCCATTGGCAACTTCAAAAACAAAGTTTTATGTGATGTAGTTCCAATTGAAACTTGTCATGTGTTATTAGGATGACAATGACAATTTTATCATAAAAAAATTCATAATGGTCTTACCAATACAATAACTGTGCACTATCATGAGAATAAATTTGTACTTCATCCTCTTTCATCATCTCAAGTGGCGAAGGATCAAGCAGAAATGCGCCTTAACAAGGAAATGGATGCCAAGACATGTGCAAAGAAGTATACATCATAATTCTGGTAAACTTTTGGCAGCAATTCGCATTGGTCTCCAAAATACACGAAATGAGAGTAGTCAAGGATGACCACAATCAAATATGCATCCGGAGAACAACACAAATAATGAACCCGAAATTACATCAGTCTTACGCATAAACTGTAACGTACACGTTATAGCAAATTTATTAAAAATAATTTTCCCAAACTGTCCAATCAAACAATTCAAAATTTAATACAAACGATTAAAAGATTAATTGTTTGTGTTAAATTTCAAATGGGAACTATGTGACGCCCGGACATTGAGAGGGCGGACAGTGATCGTCGGTGCAAGAGGCACGGACAAGGAGCGACTCCTGGCAGGCTTCTAGTGGAACGGGTACATGGACGAATCGAACATACACCGGAATGAGAGGGATCTGGAGACTGTATAGGTATGGGACTATACAGTTGAAGGATAACTTAAAGGAATTGATTTGGCTACTCCTATCACCAAAAAGCATCACTTGGTAGATGAAAGGATGAAGAGGAGATTGAAGAAAAGAAGTCCATTGCTCTGAAAGCTTCAAGCAAGAACAACACAGAAACAGACATGGACGAAAAAGAATTGATGACCTTGATGGTAAGAAAGTTTAGTCGTCTTATGCAAAATGATAGTCAACTGTCTAATGATAACGGTTGAAAAATTGTTATTTTCATATGTCATTTGGGACCAAATTACACCCTTTAAGACTTAGAATGAGCTTAGAATCAAGCAAAACACATAAATTTAGTCAGTTGAGAGTCAAAAGCTGTTTTTAGCGATATTATGCTTGTTTTGCATTGTTTTGTAGCATTTTTGATGAAACAGAAGAATGGGATTGAAGATGAAGGTCTTAAACTCAAGAAAGAGGAAGAAAATGAAGAAAAGAAGAGTCTAGGAACCGCCCAGTGCCAAAATCCACCGCTGGGCGGCCAAATGCGAGGAGAAGCCATTGCTTGACACCCAGGCGACGACGCGGGGCAGTTTTGCGGTAAAAGGCAAACCGCCGGGCGTTAGCGCGATTATGGACAAAGTGCGGGGTGGCATAAGTGTGACGTCGGGTGGTGGTCTGCTGGGCTTGGGCCTGTTTTCTGTGACGCTCCTCAGTTATAAATAGCCCTATTGCGACTTTAGAATAATTCTTTTAACAGAAGAGGGCGGCCAAACCTAAATTTCACTCCTTGGAGAAGAGCTCTTGGATGCTTAGGCTCCTTTTTATCCTATCTAGGGTTTGTGATGAGTCGATATTTTAATATTTCACTTAGTTTATTGTGCTAGAATTAATCAGGGAATTGTGCTTAATTGTCCGATATTTTCCCGTTTTTCCTAATTATGCTTTATTTGACCGAAAATTCTAATTTTAATTAATTTGAATTTTCTGAGCTAATTATTTGCATTATTATTTATCAGGGAAAATTTTGGAAACACAATTTAGGACATTTGGAGGACACCAAATAAATTCAAGACTCTCCATTTGGACATTTTAAATTTAGTTGTATTGTAATTTTAATTGTTTAAACTTTTTAAACAAACTCTTTGCATCATGGGCCATAGTGGCAATTTTGTAGAAGCCCAATTTTGTGGGACACATGGCCTAACCCTAGGGTTTTCTTTGGTGGCCCCCACCCTCACAAAAGATGACACTTGGCTTTGGCAAAAAGGGGCAGCCATCACATAAGACAGGTTTGGGTCCCTAGAGTGTGGGCAGCGTTTTGGAGAAGGGAATATTTTTTTTCTTAAAGGAAAATGTGGAACATGTTAGATTATGGATGAAGTTGTCCAGCCGTCACACACTTTTTAAATTGGAGCTGCAATGTTTTTTTTTTTGGAAGGAGAATTGCTCTCGGCTGAAACGGCGCAGAGGGGGTTGGGAACGTTTTTTCTGGTGGCAGCAACCAGCGGACATATATTTTTTTTACTTCTCACTTGGCCTTCCTTCTTGGAACATTTGAATGGAGTTTATTATTGCATTATTTGATTTTAGATGAAGGGAAGCACCGAGAGTGTAGACTTGATGGAGGTCCGGTCATTGTTTCTTTAGGCAAGGTGAGTAGGTAGACTTGATGTGATGGTTGGAAGCAATGTTAATTTTCTTGAAGAAATTGAAGCCCCACGTTGGAGAAGGGATGTCTTGGCTGGATGAGAGAAGGCAAGCTAATTTTAATTAGAGAAAAGGACGCACATGGATATGATGGAAGGATGTGACAGATTGATGATGATGGAAGGAGAAAAAAACATCACTTCCTATTCATCATTTCCGTGCAGCAGAGCTGTGATATATGCCTTCAATCAAAAGTTCATAAAAAGCAAAAATGAAAAGTGCATATCATTCATTCATTCAACTATTCAAAAACCATGTACCAGCAAAATGTTCCAGACCTCCATGTTCTCTCTCGGCCAAGAGACTCTTTCAGCCAACAACCCTCAAAAAACAATTCCAAAGCAAGTGGCGGCACCCCCATCCCTAGGTCCGGGGATGTCTTTTAAAATGGGTGGGGTCTACCTACAATAAAACCCTAGATGCCAAAACATGTTTTGTTTTTTTTACTATTGGGCTTAGTCTAAATTACCAAAATTTATCCCACATTACAAAAATTCATCTATAAAATCTAAACTACTAAATTAAGCTAGATTAATTCTAAATTGCCTTATGGAGAGTCTTCACTTAATTGGTGCCCTTCCAAAAGTCTCACAGTGTGATTCCAAAATTGCCCTGAAAATAAAAATAGGAATAATTAAGCTCAATTAATTCAAATTAATTAAAATAAGAATTATTGGTCTAATTAAGCCCAAGTGGTGAAAATGACACAATAAGTAAGAATTAAGCACAATTCATCAACACCATTAGGCGCGTAAAAATAAGTGAATGGTGTAAAATATTGATTCATCAGTTTACTTTTCCATTCTTCCATTATTTTTCATCTAGTTTCACCATGACAATGGTGAACTAAACCCTTTTGTTGTTGGGGGAAACAATGTAATCTTTTGAAACTCTCTTTTATTGAAACTATTGTTAATTTATATGCTTGCCATATGCTTTGATTATCAATTGTTGGGTTCTCATCTACACTTAAAGCTTTTATCGTTTAACTCATTCGATAACTGTTGTTTGTCTTTATTGATACGGGAACATACAATACTGTCATGAACTGGTGAGAAATTCCTTGAATAAGCAATACCACCTACGGATAGGGGGGTACGACGATTGTTAAGTCCCTCGCAAGTGTACCAGATCGTTATCAAGTAATATAAACGGGTAAGTCCGAGTATCGTTTTCCCAAAGGACTCTTAGGCCTTACCTTTCATGTAAACAAATAGCGTAAGACTTGAGAGAAGAATAAATTTAGTGGTTGTATGCAAAGAACAAAAAAATAAACATGCAATGCAGTTGATTCAATTGGTTTTGAGAAACAAGTATATGACAAGCATATGAAATAAATAAGAATTTGAATATATGAGAGTTTCAAAAGATTACATTGTTCCCCAACAACAAAGGGTTTAGTTCACCATAATCATGGTGAAACTAGATGAAATATGATGAAAGAATGGAAGAAATAACCCTAAACTTGG
>NC_028357.1:17812442-17821377 GCF_000741045.1 Vigna radiata var. radiata
AATGAAAGAATGGAAGAAATAACCCTAAACTTGGTTGATTGGAGCCTAAGCATCCAAGGAACCTCCTCCAAGGTGTGTGGAATAGCTCTGGACGTTTCTCTCTGCCAAAANAATCCNCTTCTAATTCGCACTGGGGCTATATATAAGCCGAAAAAGATAACAGAAAGATTTACAGAATCTAGTTAAAAAAACAGACAACCGCCTAGGCGCCTAAATTCACTGCTCAGCGGTTTGCCTTGTGCCGCTTTGACCGCTCAGTGGTCAGTTTTGCTGCTGAGCAGTTTCCCTCTAATCGCTCTGAGCGCTCAACGGACCATTATGGCGCTCAGCGGCTTGCTTGACCCTTCTTTTCATCATTTTTCTCCTTCTTTCATGGGTCTAAATCCACCTTACTTCACTTCCATCTTTAATTGATCTAAAAACCCTACAAAACAATGTAAAACAAGCATAATATGTCTAAAACCAACTTTTGACTCTCACAAGACACAACTAAGTGTTTTACTTGATTTAAAGCTCATTCTAAGCCATAAAGGGTGCGTTTTACTATCAAATTTAAGCATGAAAATAACTGTTTTTAGACCGTTATCACAACCCCAAACTTAGAACTTTGCTTGTCCTCAAGCAAACAAGACAAAACTTGGATTTCCGCTTCTTCATCAAATCATTCATACTTTTCAAAATTCCTTTTTCTCACAACAAGTTATTATACAATTCAGATTTCAGTGGAATCCTACAAAGATGCATGCATGCTTTCAATCCGATTTAGTTCACATAATCAATCTTTTTTCAACAGATGTTTTGTTCATGAATGATCAATCAACTAGGCATCAATGTAAACATGGATTTAACAATTCTCACCAAGCAAGTGTTTCACTCAATCTCTTAAGTGTTTAGGAGGTCACTCTACTCTCTACTATTCACATGTCACATAAAACAATATTGTCATTCATCTAAAACAATCAAAATCTTCACATGCACATGTCACACAAGGACTTTTCCAAGGCTTGTATAGTGGTTGGGCTATCAAGAAAATTGGTTTTTCTGGAATACAAAATCCTTGAGTTAAGAGAGTTTAAATCATCATTCAAAGTTCAAGCACACTCTCTTTTTAACCAATCTCACTCATTTCCAACTTCTTCCCTTTTTCATTTTACATTGAGTTCACTTTGCATGCTTTTTCCCTTTTCTTCTTTTCTTTTCTTTCTCATGCATTTTTCTTTTTCATTCTTATGAACTCAATGCTTTTGTTTTCTTTCCACTTTCCCAATTCAACACCAAACTTGAACCTTTTCAACACATATAATTATTCTCAACCCTAACTCAAGGTAAATCAATTCAAACAAGGGTTTTCATACTGTTTAAGGTCAAGGTTCAAAAAGGGTATATCATTTAAAATTCTTTGGGTTAAAATTTGGCTAAGTAAGGGCTTTCCAAGCATGGCCTTGATCATATGACATACGCATGCAATTCAATCAATTATCAAGATTAAGTCAATACCATTCATGATTCCCTATGAACAGTGCACACAACAATAAAACTCTGAAGCTCAATACCTCATACAATCATGCTTTCTCACTTCTCATTCATGAATCTTGCTTAACATCAAAATCATAATCATGAATCACTTACTCATCTATTCACATAGCTAGTGAACCATCAACCTGGATATCAACATTCACACATTCTCAATCATCATCCACAATCAATCATTAATAGCAAATAACTCATCATGCAATAATATTGAACCATTATCCAAATAAGTGTACAAGCCAAGCATAGACTCAAACATAAATGTAACCTACACTACTAAAGCAAAGTACGAAGAAAAAGAAAAAGAAAATCCATGTCCAAATGTTGGCATCAATCAGTAGATGCCATCAACACAGATCCTCATATGAGTCATCATCATCATCCTCCTGGGCATCCTCAAAGTCTTCATCCGCCTGGTCATCGTCTTGTTCGCTTGAGGTCCCAGCTGCTCTGGACGCACTACCATGTGCCTGTCCTTGAGGCCAAGCCATCACACTATGGAACTCCTACATAGTCCACCTGTGCACTGGTGGCTGGTCATAAAGTCCTACAATCATCTCAGCAGTGGCCACCTGCCCTCTGCAAAGGCACTCCATCCTCGCCTCCATCATAGACATGTACATGGCTCTCATCTAAAAAGGCTCAGGCTGCTGTGCCGGTGCATCTGCAGGCTCATCCTCCTACTGCGCTGCTGCCCTCGTCACCTCTACAATACTGATGAAAATAAAAGGCATCAATAGCTCTCCTCGGCCTCTGAAAGGGTGGAACTATACTGTCCACTCCCGCCTGCTGGCACAGATATGTAATTAGGGACGGATGTCCCAGTGGTGTCCAGCTGCTCATGATGTTGGCGCAACTCAGAATTTTGCTGGTAAAGATCTTACCAACGTTCACGTCCATCTGCCTCAGCATACAGTAAATAACCAGGATCCAATGTAAAGTGATGTCGGAAACATGAGAGCATGGCTGGATGTTGGCATGAGTAAATGCCATCCATTATTTAGCTAGGGGAGTTAAATGCCTCCCAGGGATACACATCACTCGTTCAATATCCTCATAATCCCTGGCCTCCCCTAGTATACCAGCATACCTGCATTGCTCTCCTGGCTACCCAGTCCCTAGAAAGGCGTTGATGGTGTCAGGATCATAGCTGATCAAGTGCCCACGTACATAGCTCATGTATCTCCCTGCGGACACTGCTCCTCTTGGCAAGGCATTAGCATAGAAATCCTTCACCAACTCAATATTGGCTGGTGTTGGATATGTCGTCAGTCTCTCCCATCCTCGCCTTTCAATCTCCAAACCAAACTCTGAAGTCAAGTCAGGGATGTACATGACTTTTCTCTCCATCAGTAGTTACCTTTTCTGGACTGTAGCATAATGCTCTTCATGTTTCCTTGAAAGGAACCTCGAAGAATAGTATCTCCTAGGTCTCTCTGGTTCCTTCCTTTTGTTGCCCATTGTCTTAACTCTTCTTGAGGTAGACATTCCTGCATAAATCAAATTCATCCAACAATATTCACAAAAACATCATTAGAGGTTAGTGAATCATCAGATCATACAATTCTTGAGGAAAAAGAGGGCTCCTCAACACACAAACATCCATAAATTTCAACATTTAGGCAAAACAACTGCAAACCGCTCAGCATCCAAGAAGACCGCCCGGGCGGTTTGCCTCAAGCCACGCCACCGCTCAGTGCCAAAATAGACCGCTTAGAGGTGGGGCTAGGGTTTTTCAAAATCCTTTCCTAAATGATCCTAATCTCCACTCTTTTGCTAATTTCATCAATCCAGACCACAATCATGCCATTCGATCGGTTCAAACAGTTCTTATTCTATCAATTCATGCATAGAAATCAAAAGCCCTAATTTATCATGTTCCTAAGCATGTTCATCAACAAATCCCCAAATTAGAAACCCCAAACATGAATTTGCATACTTACTTGAGTGAAGATTGTGAATGCTTGCAGAAAAATTGCTTAATTGATGATGGATGTCCTCTTCAATGCAAGTCCCTCAACCAAAAACCCCAAAATTTGACAAAGCAATGGAAAAAATTTGAATTTTTGGTGAGTGGGTGAAGAGAAAGTGAGGAAATCTCTCTAAAAAGCTCTTGAAAGTGAAAGGAGAGTGCTAGGGCTTAGGGAGACCGCTCAGGCGAAATGCAAAGAAGGGTTTCAAAGTGAAAAATTTAAAAAACCGCTTAGCTTTTAAGCAAAACCATGACCCTCAGCGCCGCAACCGCTTAACGATAAAATGGACCGCTCAGCGGTTTGCGCTTATTTTCACTTCTTCTTCTTTTGCTTTCTTTTGAGTAATTTTTCCTTATAACACTCAATTTCAACCTTCAATTTTTCATATATATGCCTTTCCCCTCTTAGATGTAATCATTAACATGCAATGCACTTAACATAAGATTAAAAAGAAACAAACAACTGGGTTGCCTCCCAGGTAGCGCTTGTTTAACATCACGAGCCTGACCCAAACCTGTTTAGCACTCTTCAGTAAGTGCTTATCCTTCCAACACCCTTCAGTGGGTGTACTTACCTTGTATCCTTCAGTAGATACATAAAAGATTTAGCATCCCTCAGTAGATGCTACCCAAAAAGTGTTCAAAAATTTCAATAAAGTACATGTACAAAATCAAATAACCCTAAAACTACGAATGTCTATACAAAATGGGATTTAAATATAATCAAGTCATTCCATCCTGGTTGGGATCTTCATCAACCCAACTCATCAGTTGCTTTCTATCCACTTTCTTTATGGCTCTTGTGAATGGTTTCCTGATTTCTAGCTTGCCATCTTCCCGAATCTTAATAATAAGCCACTTCTTGTTTTTGAATCTCACTTGTGCCCCTATTGGAAGTGATGTATATTCAGAGTGGATAGTGCCTCCTTTGTCAACCTCCTCATCTTTAGGTACCTACAAAACATTACAACTTTTAGAATTGGTACCTGATGTATTTTTCTCTAGTGCAGCTTCTCTTCTTGACTTTTTATGTCTAGCTCTCTTTTTAATTCTAGTACTTTTCTCTTTAGAGCTAGTATAAAAGAATACATTCTCTTTGTCTCTCATCATGATCTTTGCATCATGGATGCTAATAGACATCTTGGATGTTGCCATGAAAGGTCTTCCAAGAATTAATGGAATTCTTTCCTCATCTTCCATGCTCATGATGATAAAATCAGCTAAGAATTCTAGCTGCTCCACCCGTACAACCACATTTTCCACCATGCCAAATGGTGTTTTAACTGAACCATCCGCCATTGTCACCGTGAGATTAGACGGCTTTAACGTTAGCCCTCAAATTTTCTTAAATAGACGCATGGGCATCATGTTAATGCTAGATCCAGAATCTATTATTGCTTCTCATATATCAACATCATTGATCATACATGCCAAATTCAAGCAACCTGGATCTTTTACTTTAAGCGGATAATTCTTCGGAGGTTGAATCTCAAATTCCTGCTCATCATCATCTTCATCTAAATCTATGATATCTTCAAGATAAAATTTCATTCTTGCAGGAATCTGTTTAATAATTGAAGGTAAAATAGTCATTTGATTATAAATTTCTCTTTTCTGCTCACTATGACTAGTTCTTACTTCCTCTTCTTCTTCTCCTTCACTGCTGCTACTAATCTCAATGGCTTCACCTTCCTCCTTTTGATCACTGCTTCCAATCTCTACAACTTCCCTTTTAGCCCTTCTTCTATCACTTGTCACCACAGCTTTGCATTCTTCCTTTGGGTTAATATCAGTATTACCCTTAAACTGGTTCTTTTCAGTGGTTTCTACTCTTTTTGACAATTGTCCAATTTGCATCTCTAGTGATCTAACAATAGCTTGACCACTTGCTCGATTGGACTCATAGACTTTCATCAATTTATCAAATCTTTCACTCATATCTTTGACAAATTCTATCAGATGTGTCACCTGCTGCCACAGAGTTAAAGGTTGTTGCTGCCTGAAGCCTCCTGGTTGCCTTGATGGGTTATTCTGTTGTTGACCAATACTTGGATGATTCTTCCAACCTTGGCTAGGGTTGCCTTTGTTGAAATTCCCTTGTCTGTACTGGTATTGGTTCCCCATATAGTTAGCTTCCTGCTGTATCTCCTCATGTATAGCACATTGACCATTGATATGGTCACCACCACAAAGATCACATAGTTGCTGTGCTAGAGAGACATTGCGCAATTCCTTTGGAAGTTGTGAGAGGATCTTTGTCAATGTATCTAGCTTTTGGGTCAAAAGATGATTTTGAGCTAGCATTGCATCATTTGCAGGTAAGTGCAAGACTCCTCTCTATTGTGTTGGTGCGCCCCTTTCACTATATGCTTCTTTTCCATTAGCTGCCATACTCTCTATCAAGTCATAGGCCTTGTCCTCAGTCTTTTGTTTGATATCACCTCCAGCTGAGGCATCCAACATCATCTTAGACTGCATATTCAGTCCACCAAGGTAAGCAACTACAATGGTTGTCTTGTTAAATCCGTCAACTGGTGTTTTCTTGAGTAAGCCTTTAAACCGCTCCCATGCTTGACTTAAAGTTTCTTCCATGCCTTGTTTAAATGATGAGATCTCCAGTTTTCCCTGAGTAACTTTAGACTGTGGAAAATATTAGTTAACAAACTTTGTAGCCACAGCTTCCCATGTTGTAAATGTTCCTTCAGGAAAAGAATTCAACCATATCTTAGCATTGCCCTCCAATGAGAAAGAAAACAAGCTAAGCCTCACTCTATCATCTGATACACCGACCATCTTCGTTGTGTTACATATTTCACTGAATGCTTTTGATGAGTGTCGAACCCCATGCAAAATTTAATGTGCATAAAAGAATGCAGTATAGACTAGGAAATGACTCCTAGGTCGTCTCTCAAGGACCAAACTGTGGTTCGAGTCTCAGGTCAAACACGATTTGGGGAGGGGTTTGTGAAAAGTTTGTGAATGCAATTAAACTAAATTAAAAATGGAAATTAAACCGAACAGTCCTAAAGCAAAATATGTAACTAATTAAATGCAATACATAATAAAGAAATATATGAAATTTAAATGCAACACTTAAAATTAAAAATGAAATGGACGTTAAAAGCATGTGAGTAGTAAAGTGGAATAAATGAATGAGAAGGTTGCTTCGATCAAGGAATTCTAATGCATATATTAAAAAAAAAAAAGTCTCGGTTCATGTGTAAAAAAAAAAAAACAAAAAAATATAAGAAACCTTTGTTAGGGAAACCGTGTGACGTGACCTTGCTGAATAAAGTTTCAAACCAAAATGCCAATTTTTAATTGCAAACCGAGAATGGAGGAAACAAATAAAAAGATGAATGCACCAATGTATATATCAATTTCCGTACACACTCTTTCTAATCACTCCTATCTAATCTACTTCATTCTTCATTTTTCAAATAAAAAGAAAAAAATGCATTGCTATAAACTAATGGCAGCTAACGTCCCATCACCTAGACTTTAATCTACCTATTAAAAGCAAACAAAGATGATATATATAAAAGCAACCCTTCTGTTGGACATAAGCAAAGATTTTAACGTGCTTTCACCAAATCAACAAAACATGAACGTGATTTCCTTGATGGTTGCTGCAGCAAATGCTCTTCCATCAAATCAACTCATCTTCCAATGAAAAGTAAAAAAAAAAAAAAAACATTCTAGCTCTTGCAGGAAATAAGGAAAATGGATTTTGCTTTTTCACTCAACATTGAAATCAGCGTACAAGCAATGTGCAAAGAAAACAAAATGCTATCTAAAAAAAAACTCAAAGGTCGTTCCAGCCCTTGCACCCACATGAACCAAAAAAAACGTTAAAAGCCAAGTGAAGGAAATGTGTCTCGGCAGCTGCAGCCTTCAATAAAAAAAAATTGCCAAGAGCCCTCTCCAAGTTTGCAGCAAGCTTTGCACCCAATTCCATTCACCCAAAATCCAAAAGCTAAAACATCCTTCTCTCAAAAAAAATCACGTTTCAGCCAGTAGAAGAGAGCCCCCAAATAATGTGACGGCTTAGCTTTTTATCTCCCTAGGATCATGTGTCCTAAAATTGGGGTGGGGTCCACCCTAAAAAAAATAAAACCCTAGGGTGCCAAGTGTCTTACAATTTTGGGCCCTCATATTTTTGCCAACAATGGCCCAATGTGTAAAAGTTTGTCTAAAAAGTTTAAACAATTAAATTACAAGATAACTAAAATTTAAAATGTCAAATATGAGAGTCGTGAATTTATTTTGTCTCCTCCAAATGTCCCAAATTGTGTTTCCAAAATTTTCCCTCAAAATAATAATGCAAGTAATTAGCTCAGAAAATTGAAATTAATTAAAATTAGAATTTCCGGTCAAATTAAGCATAATTAGGAAAAACGGGAAAATACCGGACAATTAAGCACAATTCCTTGATTAATTCTAGCACAATAAACTAAGTGAAATCAATAAAATATCGACTCATCAAAATAGACCACACTTAGTCTTTTGCACTCCTGGGCAAAATCAAGACGCAAATCAGGGAACAGTTGAACGGACATCAGGGAGGTGACACAGACTCAATAGACAGAAAATAAAGACTCACAATGAAAGAAACAAACAGAATTACACAATTCTCAAGAAATCTGGACGATGAAAGGAAGTAGACAATATCCCGCACAGAGTCAGAGAAAACAGATACCCATGAAGTCATCCAAGCAATTCAAAGCATGGCAAAATGATCAGTCAGCTCAAGAGGTGAATCAAAAGCAACAGAACCTCATAGATGCACTATCAGTGTTTCTCTCTAGTGTCTAAGGTAAACAATGTCAATTCAATGCACTCGAGAAAGCAAACACAAACAGACTTGACAAGCCTCTAATATCAACACTCAAAACATACGCATGTTCAAATCAAAAGGTCTTTTATGGATGTAATGGGGCCAAGGACAAGGGAGGATAAATATGGATAAGAAGCTATAAACCAAAAGAAATAGAGGAGCAATGGGTAACAAGTTGAATCACAGTTAAATCACACCCAAAACGTTTAATTCAATCCTCTTCTTGACACCATTATTCACAATTTTTTTTTTCTCATTTTTCTGTATTTATTTTTTTTTCTTCTTTTTTTTTTTCATCTTTTCTCTTTTCTTTTCTCTCTATTTAGGACACAAATCTAAGAGACAAGATACACAACATATTTACAAAACGAAACAAGAAAAGGAGCCAACTAACCAATTCATCAAAATCTCCCAAGAGACCACACTTATTCCCAAAACAATTCCAAAGCTCCAAAATTCCCTAAGGTTAAGGTAACCATGGTTTTTTCAGTTAGGGCTAGTGTATGAGCTTCAAAACAAAGAAATGGGGAAAGCATAGGCTCAAAAGGGGTTATCAAAGGATAAAAACAGGGTAGGCTCATTTGGCTAGAGAGGCT
>NC_028357.1:17826507-17827687 GCF_000741045.1 Vigna radiata var. radiata
TAAAGCCAAGTTTTGTTTTGTTTGTTGTTTTGTTTTGTTTTGCTTGAGGACAAGCAAAATTCTAATTTTTGGGTGTTGATGAAGGTTGAAAAACAGTGATTTTCATATGTCAATTTGGACCAAATTACACCCTTTACTACTCGGAACGAGCTTAGAATCAAGCAAAACTCAATAAATGAGTCTGGAGAGAGTCAAAAGCTGTTTTTAGCGATTTTATGCTTGTTTTGCATTGTTTTGAAGCTAATTTGAGAAAAGCAGAGAATGGAGTTGAAGATATAGGTCGTTGACTCAAGAAAAGAGCAGAAAAATGAAGATTTGAAGAGTCGACGCACCGCCCGGCGCCACACTTAAAACGCCGGGCGGCCCAGGACGAGGAGTAGGCAGCATTTCACGCTAAGAGAAACCGCTAGGCGCTAGCGATTGCCGCCGGGTGGTGGCATGGGAAACCGCCGGGCGGTGGCGATTGCCGCCGGGCGGTGGCGGCAGGTTGTGGCAAACCGCTGGGCAGCACACTCAAACCACCCGGCGGTAGCACGCTGGACTTGGGCCTGATTTTGACGAGCTCATCACCTATAAATACCCCTACTACGAATTCAGAGTCATTCTTTTGACAGGGGAAGACGACCATACCTAATTTTGCTCTCTAGAGAGGATATCTTGGATTCTTAGGCTCCTTTTCATCTTTTCTAGGGTTTGCTCTTTCACTCTTCTTCCATTTTTCATCTAGTTTCACCATATCTATGGTGAACTAAACCCTATTGTTGTTGGGGAATTCAATGTAATCTTTTGATACTCTCTCTTATTGAAACTATTGATTATTTATATGGTCTCCATATGTTTTGATTGATTATTGTTGGGTTATCATCTATGCTTAAGGCTTTTATCGTTTAACTCATTTAGTATATCGTTGTTTGTCGTTATTGACATGGGGACGTGCGGTGATGACATGAACTGGTGAGTAATCTCTTGATTCTGCAATACCACCTAGGGATAGGGGTAGGACGATCAATTGCGCTAACTTCTGTTTATAATGCAGTATTAATTACTAGGTGAGGCTAGGGATAGCAAGCTGGTAATTGAATATTAAGCCCTTTTCGCCGAGGGATCGGGTTAAGGGGAGGCTAAGAAAGTCACATAACAATTGAATCAATCTAATAATCAAGGGTAGTATGTAAGAGAG
>NC_028357.1:17827872-17841999 GCF_000741045.1 Vigna radiata var. radiata
TTTTCACTTGTCAATTGAATCAACATTTATTTTGCATGTTAATATTTTTATCCTCAAATTCAATTTATTAAATTTTATTTTTCAAGTCTTATTATTTTAATTCACGCGAAAGAGAAAGCCATACGAGTCTTTTGGGAAAAACGATATATTACTTGTACGATTTGGTACACTTGCCAATCCGTCAACATATGTCTGGGCTCCTACTACATGCACAAGAAACACAAACCCTAGTAGCACTTTTTTTATATTTTTTTTTAAAAATAAAAAGATAAAAAGATAAAAAGATATATACAATCAAGTCAAATTTAATCAGTTTACACTACTATATAAGTTAAACCACGAGTCCCCGACAACGGCGCCAACAACTTGTTAAGTCCTTGGCAAGTGTACCGGATCGTTATCAAGTCCGAGTATCGTTTTCCCAAAGGACTCTTAGGCCTTAACTTTCATGTAAAAAAATAGTGTAAGACTTGAGAGAATAATAAATTTAGTGGTTGTATGCAAAGAACAAAACAATAAACATGCAATGCAGTTGATTCAATTGGTTTTGAGAAACTATGGATGAATGGTATTGTTCGGGTTTACAATTTCATCTTATCCACTCTCATATATGTACTCTTCTTATTTACTTCACTTATTTATCCAATTGCCATGCAAACTTTCTAGTTTACCCTTAACCCAATCCCTTGGTGAAAAGAGCCTATTATTAATTACCGGCTTGCTATCCCTAGCCTCCCCTAGTAACCAATAATGCAGTGTGATCGAAAGCAAATACAATTGACCGTCCTACCCCTATCCCTAGGCGATATTGGCATAATCAATGAATTTCCCACCAGTTCATGACATTACCGTACGTCCCCATATCAATAAAGAACAACATCTTTTACTGAATGAGTTAAACAATAAAAGCATTGAGCATAGATGAAAACCCAACAATTGATAAACAAGTATTGACAAGCATATGAAATAAATAAGAGTTTCAATATATGAGAGTTTCGAAAGTTTACATTGTTCCCCAACAACAAAGGGTTTAGTTCACCATAATCATGGTGAAACTAGATGAAATATGATGAAAGAATGGAAGAAATAACCCTAAACTTGGTTGATTGGAGCCTAAGCATCCAAGGAACCTCCTCCAAGGTGTGTGGAATAGCTCTGGACGTTTCTCTATGCCAAAAGAATCCCCTTCTAATTCGCACTGGGGCTATATATAAGCCGAAAAAGATAACAGAAAGATTACAAGAAGATTTACAAAATCTAGCTAAAAATACAGACAACCGCCCAAGCGCCTAAATTCACCACTCAGCGGTTTACCTTGTGCCGCTTTGACCGCTGAGCGATCAGTTTTGCCACTGAGCGGTTTCCCTCTAATCGCTCTGAGCGCTCAGCGGACCATTCTGGCGCTCAGCGGCTTGCTTGACCCCTCTTTTCATCATTTTTCTCCTTCTTTCATGGGTCTAAGTCCACCTTACTTCACTTCCATCCTTAATTCATCTAAAAACCCTGCAAAACAATGTAAAACAAGCATAATATCTGTAAAACCAACTTTTGACTCTCACAAGACAAAACTAAGTGTTTTACTTGATCTAAAGCTCATTCTGAGCCATACAGGGTGTGTTTTACTATCAAATTTAAGCATGAAAATAAGGGTTTATAGACCGTTATCGACGATCAATTAATTACTAGGGGAGGCTAGGGATAGCAAGCTAGTAATTAGTAATAGGCTCTTTTCGTCAAGGGATCGGGCTTAGGGTAGACCAAGAAAGTTTGCATGACAATTAGATAACAAAGCAAATTAAATAAGCGGAGTAGATAAGAGAGAGCGAATAAGATGGAATTGTAAACCCCCAAAACCTCCATTCATCCATAGTTTTTTTCTTGTCAATTGAATTAAACGCATTTGCATGTTTATTTTGTGTTTTTGCATCCCAACAAATTAATTTTTCTTTACAAGTCTTATGATTTCAATTTGCACGAACGATAAGGCCTTCGAGAGTCTTGGGAAGAACGATATTGGGTTTTACCAATTATATTACTTGAAACGATCTGGTACACTTGCCACATAGTCAACAAGTTTTTGGCGCTGTTGCCGGGGACTCGAGGTTTAACTTTTTCAAGTAGTGTGAATTGACTGAAATTTGATTTGTTTGTAATTATTTTAATTTTTTTTTTGTTTAGGTTTGTTTTATTTTTCTGTAAAAGTGCTTTTAGGGTTTGTTTCTTGTGTATGCAGGAAACAATACACACTAGAAGCAGAAAAGACCAACAACCTCTTCTTGAAGGGCTATCAGACAAGAGAAGGAGGAAAGTCAAACCTCCTGCACGTGAAAATTTTCCCTCTCTCGAAGAACTTTGCCAATCTTCACTTGAGACTTCTGCACAGGACATTGAGGAAATGGCGGACCAACCTTCTCCAAGACGCACACTGGGGGACACATCAAATGGTGGGTCCTTTGCACTTTAACAATATAGCTTCGCCAGCAGATAATGCAACAAACATGGTGATGAACCCTGCACTCATCCAACTAGTCTAGAGCAACCAATTTCACGGGTTGTTAAATGAGAATCCCTATGATCATTTAACCACTTTTAGTGAAATCTGCAATACCATGAAGATAAATGGAGTTTCTGATGACAGGGTCAAACTCAGCCTGTTTCCTTTCTTTCTTGGAGGAAACGCTAAAGCATGGTTGCATTCATTCCCAGAAGGTACTTTCAGTAATTGGGAGGCGATGACAACAAATTTTGTTAACAAATTCTTTCCACCGATGAAGATCAATCAAGGGAAGCTAGAAATCTCTTCATTCAAGCAAGGAATGGAAGAAACTCTTGGACAGGCGTGGGACATATTCAAAGGCCTATTGAGGAAGACCCCTATACATGGACTTGACAAGACTTCATATCTACTTGCTTTCCTTGGAGGCCTACACACTCAGTCAAAGATGATGTTAGATGCTTCAGCTGGAGGCAGTATAAACAGAAAAACTGAAGATGAGGCTTACGAATTGATTAAGAGCATGGCTATGAGTGAAGTGACACATAGTAAAAGAGGCGCACAAAAAGGAGGACTTTTGCATCTCCGTGCTAATGATGCTATGGCTGCTCAGAATCATCTCCTTACCCAAAAATTGGACAAGTTAACAAAGGTCCTTTCTGAATTTCCAAAGGGAATAAGGAATATTTCTTAGGCTCAACAGCTTTGCGATCTATGTGGTGGTGACCATATTAATGGTCAATGTGCTTTTCCTGAAGAAATGCAGTAGGATGTCAACTACATGGGAAACCAATTACAGTATAGGCAAGGTAATTTTAACCAAGGCAATTCTAGCCAACGTTGGAAGAACCACCCCAGTATTGGACAAAATCAAAGTAATTCTTCTGGGCAAGTAGGAGGTTTCCAGTAGCAACAACCATCACCCTTATGGCAGTAGGTGAGTGTTGACTCACTGGCAAGTGTACCAGATCGTTCAAGTAATATAATCGGTAATGCCCGATATCGTTCTTCCCAAGAGACTAGAAAGGCCTTATCGTTCGTGTGAATCGAAATCGTAAGACTTGTAGAGAAAAATTAATTGTTTGGAATGCAAAGACAGAAAATAAACATGCAATGCGTTTGATTCAGTTGACAAGAAAAAGGCTATGGATGAATGAAGTTGTTGGGGGTTGACAATTTCATCTAATCCGCTCTCTCTTATCTACTCCTCTTGTTTAAATTGCTTGCTTATCTAATTGTTATGAAAACTTTCTTGGCCTACCCTTAACCTAATCCCTTGGCGAAAAAAGCCTATTACTAATTACCAACTTGATATCCCTAGCCTCCCCTAGCAACTAGCAATGCATTACCTAGGGATAGGGGGTAGGACGATCAATTATTTTTGCTTCTGTTCTTAACGCGTTATTAATTACTAGGGGAGGCTAGGTATAGCAAGCCAGTAATTAGTAATAGGCTCTTTTCGCCGAGGGATCAGGCTAAGGGTAGACAAAGAAAGTTTGGTAGACAATTAGATAACAGAGAAAATTAAAATAAGAGGAGTACATAAGAGAGAGCGGATAAGATGAAATTGTAAACCCCCAACAACTCCACTCATCCATAGTCTTTTTCTCGTCAATTGAATCAAACACATTTGCATGTTTATTTTGTGTTTTCGCATCCCAACAAATTAATTTTTCTTTACAAGTCTTACAATATCAATTTGCACGAACGATAAGGCCTTCGAGTCTCTTGGGAAGAATGATATTGGGTTTTACCAATTATATTACTTGAAACGATCTGGTACACTTGCTAGAGAGTCAACATCTAACCATGCAGGTCAAAGCAAAAAGAAGAGCTTCAGTACAAATTATGTCCAGTGCTATGAATGTGGAAAAAAAGGTCACATTAAGCCTGATTGTCCTGACTTACAGCCAAAGCAAAAAGGAAAGAAAAGATTCCCTCAAGGGAGAAATATGAAAAGAAAAGGAGCCTACATTGCTTGGGAGAACTCAGATTCTGAGAAATCAAGTGATGAAGATTCTGATCAAGAGGAGGAATCAAATCTGTGTTATATCACAGGTGTAACATGGGATGACTATGGCAGTGATGCACACATATCAAATGAACCAGTGGAAGTTAAGTATGATCTTCTGTAAGATGCATTTAAAGAGTTACATGCTGAAGATATGCAATTGCAATATAAGGTAAATCGATTGGGCTTTGAAAGAAGAGACTTTGAAAATAAAATTAATAACCTTGTTGCAGAAAATGAGAAATTAGAAAAAGAATTGAATGAAGCTTTGTTATCTGCTAAGGATGTTGAAATTAAAATTGTTACAGTAGAGAAAGTTTGTGAAAATTGTCCTGCTCATATTGAAAAGATAAATTACTTGACTAGCACGCTAGCTAAGTTTACTCAAGGTAGAGACAATTTAGATCTTGTTTTAAACTCATCTGGCAAAATTATTAATAGACAAGGAATTGGTTACAAAGCTCAATCTAACAGAACCAATGCTAGGAAATTCACTGATTTGAATAAACCTGTTAAAAATGCATGCTTTTATTGCAATTGTATTGGTCATACTATTAGAAACTGTTATTAAAGGAATGTTGTTGTTCCAAAAGGATTATGTGTCTGGATACCAAAGGAACATGTAACAGGGATTAACAATCAAGGACCCAAAGTCAAATGGGTACCAAGAACCAAAACTTAGTTGTTTTGCAGGATACATAGCTGATACAGAGTGATCTCAAGAATGAATCATCTATGGAACACATCAAAGATCTTGAGTATCTACAACTAGTAAATTTGTATTTATCTATTGCATCATGCTTATATTGATTGGTTGTTGCTGTATGATTGTTTGTGTTGTATGCTTAACTGTTTGATTGATTGAATATGCTTGAAAATGATTTTCTCGAGTCACAGTCGACTTCACTATTAATTCAATCGACTGAGTTATATAATTGTGTGTAAAACTCTGTTTTTGAACGTCAGAACTTTAATGAACTAGGAACTGTGTTTTTAAAATTTTCGTACGTTGCATTATGCGTCTTTCTTCTTAAAAACACCATTATCCTTGTGGACAATCGTTCAATATCTTTGACTGAGAAAAAAAGTTTCGTGAACTCTCATGGCTTCTTCACGTCGCTCCATACCAAGAAACATAAGAAGAAATGACTCTGAATCCAGAATGTCTAATCCAACTGGTTGGATTAGTGATGAAGCAACTCGGGAAAGATTCCTCGGTACAACTACAAAGACTATCGTCTCTCCTATGAACATTAATCTAAATTTGTTCGAAGAGGAAGGATTCATTTTTTCTGAGTGGATAGAGAGACAAGGATTCTCATTACTTGTGCAACTAAAGGGTTGGTAGTACCCTGACCTTGTGAAAGTATTCTACCACAACTTGAGGACGATTGATGATAATATTTGTTCAAGGGTAAAAGGAGTTGACATTGTAATTGATGACTTCTTGTGGAACGTGGTTGTAAATTTACCTTCAGAAGGAGGTCTGTTACATCTATCCTCTGCTCAAACCAATATCTCATTCAACAAGAGGAAGGTATATAAGAACTGGTTGAGATTTCCTGGAAGATATTCCACTGAAAGGTTCTATGCACCTGAAGGTCTAAGAAAAGAAGAAAAGTTGTTGCATCTCTTTTTTGCTTGCTTTCCTTGTTCTGAGCCTATCAATGTAATATCATCTTTTTCAAGGAAATGAAATTAGTACTTTGAATCAATCTAAATTGCTTAAACATGTTTGAATAATATCTGATATATTGATTGATTGATTCGACTACGTCCTGTTGTTATTTGATTATAATTCTTGCTTAACTATTATGCTTGATCTAGAAAAGGTTGTTGAAAGGTTTTGTAGGAAGGACATTGCTTTGGAAGCTATAGTTGGAATTCAATTTTGGGAAAAGCAATGCATTCGACTGATGATTTAAAGCATTCGACTACGTACAAAATGGGTTAACAATTCCATATCTGGAATCTGGTTTTATCTTTACTGTTTGCTTAAATCATACATAATTTACTATTATCTCTGCTTTTATTTGTTTAAGTATCTGAATTGAGATAATACTATGAGATTGTTGAAGTTTGTATCATTGTATATCTATGTGGTTTGATATTCTTACTTTGATACAACTCTGTGCTTAAACTGCTATTAAATTTGTGATATACTGCATTGTGCACTTGAATTGATTTTGTTACTCATGCATAATAACAGGGGGAGTATCACTTCTTACAAGTTTTACATCACACGCCTACACTTCAGGGGGAGTTAATATTGTTTTGTGATGAAATTGTGCTTATGAGAGCATCATTGTATTTTATAAATTGCATATCTTTCTGATGCATCTTTGTTTTCAAATCTACATAAATATCTGAACCATTCCTTTTTTGTTAATGCACAAAGGGGGAGATATATATATATATGAGAGTATATGATGGCATATCCCTAAAAATTAANTCTTGTGTTGGAATGAATAGTCTTTCAAAAATATATATCCAACACAAGACAAATAAAAACTTCAAAGATGATCTTACTCTTCAAGACCTTNATCATTCATTTGATTTAAGGTGTATCATTGTATGGAGCTATATTCTTCATTTACTCACTATTATAAATTTTTTCTAACTTGTGTTATAAAATGGGTATTTGACCTTGGTGAAGAAGAACAAAAAAATCCATAGAAGATAAGGAAGTTTTCCTTGTTCCATGTTGAAGATTTGAGGGCAAATCCTTTTCAAGAGGGAGGGAATGATGGAAAATCCCTTAGCCTTGGTCAAGCACTTTCAAGAAAGTGAAAGTCATCCTTGAAAATGGTGTCAACTTTACCTTGTGGACCACCTTTGGAGCCATCATGGAGCATGGATTGAAGAGTAGTGTAGGAATTTAGGCCATTGTATTAGGCCATGTAGTGTAGGTTTGTTTAAGGCTTGTATTAAGGCCTAAGTAGCATAGAATTTTCCTTGAAGTTAGACATCCAAACCAAGTGTAAAGTGTGTACCATTTGTCATGCTTCCATTGGAGAGGATTTACTTTTTTAAAGGTAGCCACATGGCACCTTAGGAGTGGAGAGTTTTTGCTTTTAGTAGTGGCCAATGGAACTTTAGGAATGGAGAGGATTGTGTTTTGTGAGTGGCCACATGTCCTCCCATCATTGGAGGTTAGAAGGCCTATTTTTGGCCAATGAGAGAAAAGGTGGGAGATCATGCTTTTAGGGTTAGAAGGAGACACCCTTGGCCTATAAATAGAGGTGTCTTCACCCTTGTATTTCATCTTTGATGTTGAGTAATGTTATGCTGCCCATTTTTGGCCATACTACTTATCTTAGATCAAGACTAGAGCAACCCATGAGGCCCCTCTAGTCACCTTCCTCCTTGAGTTGGCCTAACTTCTCTTGGAGCCTAATGGGTGTCGTACCCCATGCAAAATTTAATGTGCATAAAAGAATGTAGTATAAACTAGGAAGTGACTCCTACGTCGTCTCTCAAGGACCAAATGTGGTTCGAGAATTAGGTCAGATACGAAGTGGGGGGGGGGGGTTTGTGGAAGGATTGTGAATGTAGATGAATTAAATTAAAACATGGATACAAACAGAAATGCAAACGCAAATGTAAGAACTGAATCAAATGAAGAATAAAAATGGTTGGTCATTAACTCAATTACTATGCTTCCAATCACAGATTAAAGACAAGTACACATTATCCTAATCCAAATCCGACACCAATCACCCAACTAAGCGAAGACTAATTCGGTCTTCAGAATTGCAAACTAAGCGAATGCAATGCTCAAATCCAATCAGTCATCCACCATGTAGTCTAATCAACTAAGTGAAGATTAAACACCGATTAGGCAACTAAGCGTATACCTAATCGCAGGCAGACAACAGATTAAATATTGAGCAGAATCAGAGTAGCAGTATGGCAATTTAAAGTGCAAGAATCTCATGGAAACAAAGTAATTTTATTAACGACCAACCAAACTAATTTAAGTTATCATGAAAATTTCATTAACATAATCGAACAGAATAAACAACATCAAAGTAAATGAAAACATTAAATTAAACACTGCAGCCGATAAATATTCAGACATAATCAAAGCTATTAAAATGCAATGCTTGAACTGAAAAGTGAAATACTCATTACAGGAATAAAGCTTTGATGCTAAAGGGTGTTAACAAATTGAAAATGGACCAAGTTAACTAGACATTGCAATGCACCTCCTAAAATTAAACAATTTCCATTATATAAAAAAACAAAATAAAAGAGAACAAATTAAGTGCTCCTTTTCAGCCTAAGTAAATGTCCGCAATTTCTAAAAGAAAAAAAAAAACAAGCACCGTGCTCCGAAATAATTTCCATCCCATACCATACACTTTTTGCTAAAATGAAAAAGAGTTTTTCCTAAAGAAAATAAGTATCACCACATTACTTTTTTTAAAAAGAAAGAGAAATCAATGTGAATAAATATTGAAAGCAAAAATCCATTCTTAATTGAATCACCGTGAGTGCACTTATCTAGAATCACCGCTTCAGGAAAAAAGAAATGAGAATTTGCCTTCTTCATCTTTAGTTGCCCAACGTCCATTCACCTCCAGCTGCAAGGAAAAAAAAAGTTGAAAAGCTTCTCCATAAATCAGCATCGCATGCACCTAGTCCAAATCAAATCAAACAGCGTGCTGTAGCGTTTCCATATGCTAGGCTGATTGCCATAAGCTTCAAGATGTGCGTGGTGCTTGTTCCAATTAAAAACTAAATAAAAAGAAATGCTAAAGTGGGAGGCGACTGCAGCAATGAATCCGTGCAAGAAAAAAATGGTGTTATCTTCTATATTCATTCAACCAAAGTCCAAGAGTGTCAACATTGTTCAAGCAAAGAGAGAAAATGTTACAGCCAAGTAACGTCCCAGCCAAATAAAAAAAATTAGAGAGTGACGGTTGGTTGGGAATGTTTGAAATCCCTAGGGCCATGTGTCCTCTTTTAAGGTTGGGTGGGGTCCACCCAAAAACCCTAAAGTTGCCAAGTGTCCTACAACTATTTGGGTCCATCATGTTTTTGCCAAAATTTGGCCCAATGTGCACAAGCTTGTCCAAAAAGTTTAAACAATTAAATTACAATATAACTAAAATTTAAAATGTCTAATTTGAGAGTCTTGAATTATTTTTTCTCCTTCCCAATGCTCCAAATTGTGTCTCCAAAATTTTCCCTGCAATTAAATATGCAATTAATTAGTTCAGAATATTCAAATTAACTAAAATTAGAATTTCCGGTGACATTAAGCACAATTAACAGAAACGGGAAAATACCGGACAATTAAGCACAATTCCCTGATTAATTCTAGCATAATAAACTAAGTGAAATCAATAAAATATCGACTCATCAAAATAGACCACACTTAGTCTTTTGCACTCCTGAGCAAAATCAAGACGAAAATCAAGGAACAGTTCAATGAACATCAGGGAAGTGACACAGACTCAACACACAGACAACAAAGACTAACAAGGAAAGAAACAGAATTGCACAATCCTCAAGAAATCTGGACAAAGAAAGTAAGTAGACAGTATCCAACACAGAATCAAGGAAAGTAGATACTCATGGAAGTCATCCAAGCAATTCAAAGCATGGCAAAATAATCACTCAGTTCAAGAGGTGTATCAAAAGCAACAGAACCTCACAGATGCACACTATCAGTGTTTCTCTCAAGTGTCTAAGGTAAAGAATTTCAACTCAATGCACTCAAGAAAGCAAACAACAAACGGACTTGGCAAGTCTCTAATATCAACACTCAAACACATATGCATGTTCAAATCAAAAGGTCTTTTATGGATGCAATGAGGCCAAGGACAAGGGAGGCTAAAATATGGATTAGAAGCTATAAACCAAAAGAAATAGAGGAGCAATGGGGAACAAGTGAAAACACAGTCAAATCACACCCAAAACCTCTAATTGGATCCTCTTCTTTACTCCATTATTCACACAACAAATTTTTCTATTTTTCTCTATTTTTTTCTATTTTTTTTTCTCATCTTGTCTCTTTTCTTTTCTCTCTTTTCAGAACATAACTCCAAGAGACAAGACACACATATATTTACAAAACAAATAAGAAGAGGAACCAGCTAGCTAACTCATCAGAATCCCCAGGGAGACCACACTTATTCCCAAAACAATTCCAAAGCTCCAAAATTCCCTAAGGTTAAGGTAAACATGGTTTTTCACAAAGGGCTAGTGTATGAGCTTCAAAACAAAGAATGGAGAAAGTATAGGCTCAAAAGGGGTTATCACAGGATCAAAATAAGGTAGGCTCATCTGGCTAGAGAGGCTCAACAACAAAATTGCCTTTATCACTTCCAAACATGCATATCAATCAAGAATCATCAAAAAGAGTTAAGCCAAGGCATATGTGCAAGCAATCAAGAGACATATCACACACAAGAAAGAATATCAAGTGGCTCAAATCTCACACAGGGTAATTTCTATCACAATCAATCACCTTCTCAAACATCATAATCATCTTCCAAGCAGAGAAAAGCAAGGATTTCCAACCAATCAGAGTATCAATGAAGTGAAAAACGAGTCTACATCCTAAACAAGGTCCAAAAATCAAGAGAAACATGCAAAACTATACACAAGACAAAACAAAAACTACCTAGAAAACAAAAAATTTAACGTAGAAAACATAAACTAATCAAAGAAAAATCAGTATTTCCGCCAATAGACCACACTTAAACTACACAATGTCCTCAATGTGTCACAATCATCAGATCAGAAATCAGAACAGTCAACAGATCATGGACAAGTGCAAGAAAAGTGAGGAAAGGAGGAGAAGGAAAAAGAAGACTCCCCTGGTCATGGTGACAGTTGCCAATTTTGGACTTTCAGGGAGATGTCTTCCACCACAAGATTCAGCAAACAAGTGTTGAGGAAGAACTGCTTCATCCTCCAAATTTGATCAAGCAGGGAGATGTCCTCCACAGCTGAATCTAAGAAGCAGTGACTGTTGATAAACGGGTTCAGCTGGTGCCTATTAATATTCAAGCTCTTGTGTATGCGAGCACCTTTGTTTTCCATTGTGCGTGCTTGTTAGTCAAACTCATGTGTACCTCCTTGATGAGTCGATATTTTATTGATTTCACTTAGTTTATTGTACCGAATTTAATCAGGGGATTATGCTTAATAGTCCGGTGTTTTCCTGTTTTTCCTAATTATGCTTAATTTGACCGGAAATTCTAATTTTAATTAATTTGAATTTTCTGAGCTAATTATTTGCATTATTATTCTCAGGGAAAATTTTGGAAATATAATTTGGAATAGTTGGTGGGACATTCATTTACACACGGTGTTATTTACATAAAAGAAAGCACTTTCAACATCAATTTCTTTTGGAGGGAGCAACTTAAACTTTTGTTGGGCTTCTAGCAGTCATGGCCCACATGGACTGATTTATTTCTGGAAGAAAAGCAAGTTGGGTCATTCATTTTCTTCATCCCACAAGGTGCTGGACCTAGTCTAGAAGCTCGCTGGATTCAGCAGGAGCACATCCGGATAACACGTTGTCTTCAAGCCAGAAAGCTGCAGTTCATTTTATTAGCTTGGAAAAAAGGTGGCAGTTAGCATCACGCGTTGAAGAGAAAAAAAAAACTTGCATGCCTAGCAACTCCGCAACAAATAACTCATGACCCACATAAAATAACCATTCCACACACACAGCAGCAGCACCACAACCCACACACCACCGCCCAGCTACAACACTTTGGAGGGTATTGAGGTGCGACCCAGTAGCAAAAAAAAGTCTAGCGTTGATGAAGGAGCTTCACACATCCAGCAAGGTGTTCACGTCTTTGGAAGGCTGGAGAAATAAACCATGGCCCATGCTTCAAGAGAGATGCAGCAACAAGCATGTCTTGGCCTGGCCCAGCAATAGCAAGTGGACTCAATCCAGCAGCTTGGGCACCAGCACGAGAAGGGAAGCACCACGCTGTCAAGCAGCTTGGACGTGCAGAAGCCTTCACGGGTTCTACGGTCCAACATCCAGCAGCTGCCATGATGAGTCAATATTTTCTTGACTTTACTTAGTTTATTGTGCTAGAATTAATCAGGGAAGTGTGCTTAATTTTCCGATATTTTCCCGTTTTTCCTAAATATGCTTAATTTGATCGGAAATTCTAATTTTAATTAATTTGAATTTTCTGAGTTAATTATTTGCATTATTATTTGCAGGGAAAATTTTGGAGATATATTTTGGAGCATTAGAATGAAGACAAAATAAATCAAGACTTTTCCATAAGCGTTTTAGAATTAGTTGTATTTTAATTTAGTAGTTTAGAATTTTTAGACAAACTTTGACATTGTGGGCCAATTTTTGGTATTTGTCGTTGAGCCCAATAGTAAAAAATAGACACATGGCACCCTAGGGTTGCGTGGACCCCACCCTAATTTTTGAGACACTTGATCCTAGGAACAAATTCCCTTGCAGCCGTCACACTTATTTTCTTTCTCGGCAGAAGGTGTTTTGTTTTTTTTGGGGAGAACTTGGATGATGTTCANTCTCAGGGGCATTGGTTGAATGAGATATGAAATTACTCTTCCTTGATTTATTTTTGCTGAAGCCACGGTTTAAGTTTCATTATGCTAATTTATTTTTCTTTTAAAGAAAGATGAGATTGTTGCTTGAAGTTGGTGNTGCCACGGTNCTGGAGTTTNTTTTGGAGGCAAATGTTTCCTTCCTTCNAGGAGAAAAATCACGTTGATTCCATTGCATTAGAGTTGCTTTTCTTTAAAAATTAAGCATTTCAATTCTCTCTCTTTATGCATACATGATGATTAGATGGGATTAGGTGAGAGTTGGAATGATGATGGATTGACTTTTATGTTTTTCTCTGAATGCAATGTACNGTGTGTNATGCTTGGAAACTTTTAGTNTNATTTGAAGAATAATGAATGNNAGTGGTCACATNAACTCTAGCTTGCAAGTTTTTATTTAATATTAGGTGGCATTTTTACTTCTTTCATTTGGGATTCAAGCACACGGTGAAACAGCTGGAACGTGCTTTCTTTTCATTCATGGTGCAACATTTTTTATTTTCATTTATTGTGCANCATTTTTATATTTGGAAGCAAAGAATCAAATTTGGTTTTGAGAGAATGGCACGGTGATATATTTAATTTGGTGGGGTCATAGTCTGGTGATGGAATTTAAGCAGGACAACTCATTCTTCATCTTAGATAAATGNGGTTATGCATTTTGCTTTTAGAAATTAGCGTACGGTGATGGATAGGATGGGATGTTTGGGGTTTAAATTCTTTTTGAAAACAAGCAACTTTTCTTTTGGCAATGGGTGCATACGCGTTTTAAGGGATGAATAGGATAAACTTTTTTTTCTTTTTTTCCTCTAGAAGGGTGTTTCATTATGTAGGACACAATCAGATTGCTACTTAGTTTTATTGTAGAAGCACATGTCATGGCCTGAGAATGTTACGGTTCATTTACATTTTTTGTTTGCAGATTTAGTTTCTTGGTGAAGGTGATGATCTTTCTTTAACTTTGCTTCCTTTTCTTAGTTGTATTAATTTTATTCAAGCATTTATTTCCTTTCTAAGTGTTGTTTAATGATGAATTTTCATTTCAACTTTTTAC
>NC_028357.1:17842234-17845194 GCF_000741045.1 Vigna radiata var. radiata
ACCTAATTCTGAACCGTAGTTGGTCCTTGAGAGACGACCTAGGAGTCATTTCCTAGCTATACTGCATTTCTTAGATGCAATCAAATTTGTATGGGCCGCGACAACCCATCAAAATTTTGGCACCGTTGCCGGGGTCCAACGGTTTGGTTTTAGGTCTTTGTTGTGTTAGTGTGTGTTGTGTTTTGTCTTGTGTTGTGAGTGTGTCGTTCTGTTTTGTGTGTGATGTTATGTGTTGTTTCATTTCGGTAGCTTTAGTTGCATATTTTCATTACATCCTTCTTTCCCCCCTTCTTTCCCATGTCTACCTATTTTGGTTATGTGGATATTGTTTCTTCTGCATATGTCCATGACTTTGATTCTCCTTCTGCTTGTTACTCTGATATTGCTTCTCATATATACTCTGTTGATTTCTATGTTGAGAACAGAACGGTTCCTCCTCCATCTCATGAGAGTGCTCCTAGGGAGCCGTTTCTAATTGATAAGGAGGATATTCGTTGTGTTTTCAACACTGGACTGATAGATTTGCTGTTTAGGTTTCATGGTTTTGCAGGTGAATGCCCATATAGACATTTGGAGGAGTTCTACTCCATATGCTCTTCAGTGAAACCTCCAGATGTCTCGGATGAGGACATGTTCTTAAGGGCATTTGAATACTCGTTAGCTGGAGTGGCAAGGTATTGACGGTTTTGTCTTCCTTGTGGATCCATCACCAATTGGGAAGATCTTAAGCAACTGTTTTTGGAAAGATTCCGCCCTTCACAGCATCAATATCAAGAACCACCATTCCAGAATGCTTGTATGCCTCCCCCTGTCCAGGAACCACATCAGTTGCAGTTTCATGAGCTTGCACAAGCAACTCCTCATCCTTCCACTACTTCTGAGTCTACATTGAAGGAGTTATTGGAGCAGATGACTATTTTGAACATTCAGTTCCAGCAAGTGAACATGGAGTTTCGGCAGGAGACCAGAGCTTCCTTTCAGAGTTTCACTGATCAGATGGGGCAGATGACCACTCAACTCACTGAGGAACAGTCTTATGTTTCAAAGGAATCACCATTTCAGACTGTTCAGCTTTCAGACGATGTTGATGCCATCCACATAGGAGATGGGGAGCAGAGTCATGAGTTTACTACTGCACCATCTACATTCCCATCCTCCTATGTCCCCACTCTTGCACTTGAGGAGCCTAATGAAGATTCGGAGGACCAGGCAGGTATAAGCAGTGAATTTGAGTCAGGTAGACCATTTTCATCTTCCACCACTCAACCAATTTTCAGGGAAGTGAAGGTAGACATACCTATTATTGATTATGTTGTTGATGATTATGTTGTTGATATGTATGTTGATGTTGATGATATTGATGAGCATGCTTCTGATTTTCACTCTCTGCATGATGAGAAACAACTTTTGTCATNTTGTNTGAATGNTTATTCTCCATGCACTGAACATGAATCTAATTCTGTTGTTGATATTGATTCTGAATTTGAAAGTGATTCATGTTCTGAGGGTATATCTGAGGTTCAGCCTCTTACACTGGGATTGGGTGTTATACATCTGCATATTATTTCTTTGGAACCACATTGCACTAACCATGTTGCAGGAGGTACACATGCATTTGATCAACACACACCCATGGTGGAAGACAAAGGTGTCGACAGTTTGAAGATTAATAGGCACCAACTGAACCTGCTCATCAACAATCACTACTTCTTAGATCCTGTTGTGGACGACATCTCCCTGCTCGATCAAATTTGGAGGATGAAGCAGTTCTTCCTCAAGACTTCTTTGCTGAATCCGGTGGTGGAAGAGATCTCCTTGAAAGTCCAAAATTGGCAACTGCCACCATGATCAGGGGAGTTTTCTTCTTTCCCTTCTTCCCCTTTTCCCGCTTTTATTGCCCTTGTCCTTGATCTGTTGACTATTATGATTGTGATCTTATGCTTGTGACACATTGATGACACTGTGTCGTTTAAGTGTGGTCTATTAGGGGAGACGTTGATTTGTCTTTGATTAGTTTCTGTTTTCTGCATTAAATTTTTTGTTTTCTAGGTAGTTTTTA
The DNA here is from genome assembly GCF_000741045.1 of Vigna radiata var. radiata. NCBI lineage: Eukaryota > Viridiplantae > Streptophyta > Magnoliopsida > Fabales > Fabaceae > Vigna > Vigna radiata. Next base: position 17,844,294 of record NC_028357.1, read on the forward strand.
TTTTGTCCTGTGTACGGTTTGCATGTTTCTCTTGATTTCTAGACCTTGTTTAGGTTGCAGATGTGTCTCTCACTCCATTGATACTCTCATTGGCTTGAAATCCTTGTTTTTCTTTGCTTGGAAAGATGATTATGATGTTTGAGAGGGTGATTGATTGTGACAGAAGTACCCTGTGTGAGAATTTTAGCCACTTGATATTCTTTCTTGTGTGCGATATGTCTCTTGATTGCTTGCACATATGCCTTGGCTTGACTCTTGTTGATAATTCTTGATTGATATGCATGTTTGGAAGTGATAAAGGTAGTTTTGTTGTTGAGCCTCTCTAGCCAGATGAGCCTATCCTGTTTTGATCCTTTGACAGCCCCTTTGAGGCTTTACTTTCCCCATTTCTTTGTTTTGAAGCTTATACACTAGCCCTAAGTGAAAAACCATGATTACCTTAACCTTAGGGAATTTTGGAGCTTTGGAAGTGTTTTGGGAATAAGTGTGGTCTCTTGGGATATTCAGATGAATTGGCTAGTCAGTTCCTCTTCTTGTTTTGTTTTGTAAATATGTTGTGTATCTTGTCTCTTAGAGTTGTGTTCTGAAAAGAGAGAAAAGAAAAGAGACAAGATGAAAAAAAAAACAGAAAAAAATAGAGAAAAATGAAAAAAAAAATTGTGAATAATGGAGTCAAGAAGAGGATTGAATTAGAGGGTTTTGGGTATTATGTGACTGTGTTTACACTTGTTCCCCATTGCTCCTCTATTTCTTTTGGTTTGTAGCTTCTTATCCATATTTATCCTCCCTTGTCCTTGGCCCCATTACATCCATAAAAGACCTTTTGATTCGAACATGCATATATGTTTCGAGTGTTGATATTAGAGGCTTGCGAAGTCTGTTTGTGTTTGCTTTCTTGAGT
>NC_028357.1:17845944-17848890 GCF_000741045.1 Vigna radiata var. radiata
TGTTTTCAATTATTTTTGGTTGCATTTAATTTTCAGTTTTAATTTAATGTAATTCTCCTTGCAAGAACATTCTCAACCCCCCCCCCCACTTCGTGTTTGACCTAATTCTGAACCGTAGTTGGTCCTTGAGAGACGACCTAGGAGTCATTTCCTAGCTATACTGCATTTCTTAGATGCAATCAAATTTGTATGGGTCGCGACAACCCATCATGCCACATCCATCTTCACGGGCCTGAACATGTCCAACATCTCCAGCTCTGATCAACAACAATATCACGCACAACAAGCTTGGTTATTTAGGAGGTGCATCACGAATTAAGTATCTGAAAGGTGCGAATAGAAGAACCCAACAACCTTAAATGCATCCAGTAGCTTCCATCTTCACACAGAAGGTGCAAACAGCAACAGTCCAGCTTTGGAGATCTCCTTACTTAATTCACCATGGCTGCAGAAGCTAAATTCATTGGGCTGAACACGGAGACGGCCTTGCAGGATGTGTTGCTGTTTGGTTTTGCTTTAGGACGGCACGTGGGTGATCAAAGAAAATAGGGCAGCTGATGAAGGTTTAAAAATAGTTATTTTCATATGTCAATTTGGACCGAATTACGCCCTTTACTACTTGGAATGAGCNTTATTTTCATATTTCATTTTAGACCAAATTACACCCTTTACTACTTGGAATGAGCTTAGAATCAAGCAAAACTCAATAAATGAGTCTGTAGAGAGTCAAAAGCTGTTTTTAGCGATATTATGCTTGTTTTGCATTGTTTTGTAGCTATTTTGAGAAAGTGAAGAATGGAGTTGAAGATAAAGGTCGTAGACTCAAGAAAAGAGAAGAAAATTGAAGATTTGAAGAGTCGACGCACCGCCCGGCGGAAACTTACACCGTCGGGCGGTCCAGGGCGAGGAGTAGGCACTGGCGTTGGCGCTGGGCGGTTTTGAGGGAAACCGCCGGGCGGTTTTGTGGTTTATGGGAAACTGCCAGGCGCCACACTTGTTCCGCCGAGCGGTGGTCCGTTGGGCCTGGGCCTGTTTTCTGCTGCGCTCCTCACCTATAAGTAGCCCTATTGCGAGTTGAGATGTATTCTTTTGATAGAAGGGGGCGGACAGAGCTAATTTTGCTCTCTGGAGAGGATCTCTTGGATGCTTAGGCACCTTTTCATCTTTTCTAGGGTTTGCTTTTCCATTCTTCTTCCATTTTTCATCTAGATTCACCATGAAAATGGTGCACTAAACCCTATTGTTGTTGGGCGAAACAATGTAATCTTTTGATACTCTCTTTTATTGAAACTCTTGATTATTTATATGGTTTCCATATGTTTTGATTGTTAATTTTTGGGTTCTCATATATGCTTAATGCCTTTATCGTTTAACTCATTCGATCTGTTGTTTGTCTTTATTGATACGGGGACGTACAATAATGTTATGAACTGGTGAGTAATTTCTTGATTATGCAATATCACCTAAGGATAGCTCTATAATGTTGTATTAATTGCCAGGGGAGGCTAGGGATAGCAAGCCAGTAATTAGTATTAGGCTCTTTTCGCCGAGGGATCGGGTTAAGGGTAGGGTAAGAAAGTTGCATGACAATTAATTAATCAAACTAATAATTCAAGAGGAGTAGATAAGAGAGAGCGAATAAGATGAAATTGTAAACCCCCAACAACTCCATTCATCCATTGTTTTCTTCTTGTCAATTGAATCATTCTCTTTTGCATGTTCATATTTTGTTCTTTTACTCAAATTATTAATTTTTATTTTCAAGTCTTATTATTTTAATTCACGTGAACGAGAAAGCCTTTAGAGTCTCTTGGGAAGAACGATATTGGGTTATACCAATTATATTACTTGATATGATTTGGTACGCTTGCCAATCCGTTAACAAGCTCCAGAGTTTTTATTGTTGTATGCATTGTTCACAGGAAAACATGAATGATATTGCCTTAATCTTGATGATTGATTGAATTGCATGTGAATGTCATATGATCAAGGCCAATTTTGAGAACCCTTCTCTAGCCAAAATTTCACCCAAAATGCTTGAAAATATTATACCCTTTTTGAACCTTAGCCTTAAACAGCATGTGAAGCCTTGTCTTGAATTTCTTTACCTTGAGTTGGGATGAGCTTAATTGTATGCAATCAAAAGGTTCAAGTTTGGGGTTGTATGGGGGAAATTGAAAGGAAGGTGAAAAGCATTGAGCTCGAATGTTTTGAAAAGAAAAATTCATGAGAAAACGAAAAGAAAAGAAGAAAAGCATGAAGAGGAGCTCAATGAAAAAAGAAAAGGGGAAAAAGTTGGGAATGAGTGAGATTGGTGAGGAAGAGAGTTATGCTTACATTTTTAAATATTTTGATAGCTCTCTTAACTCAAGGACTTTGTATTCCAGAAAAATCAATTTGTCTTGTTAGCCCAACCTCATTACAAGCCTTGGAAAAGTCCTTTTGATGACTTTTTCCTGTAAAGATGTTGATTGTTTGAGATGAATGACAATTTTATTTCATGTGACTTGTGAATAATAGAGAGTGGAGTGTTACCTTAAACACTTGAGTGATTGAGTGAAACACTTGCTTGTTTTGAACTGCTAATTTTCAGGAGTGCATTTTTGCTTAGTGGATTGGTCATTCATATTGTGTAACATCTGTTGTGCAATCTCTAGATTGAAAGCATGCATGCATCCTAATTTGATTTCACTGAAGATTTGAGATTGAGTAGTTTTGTCATATGCTTTGGGAATGTTAAAACATTGGATGAAATAATAAAAAGCCAAGTTTTGTTTGTGTTGTTTTGTTTTGTTTGCTTGAGGACAAGCAAAGTTCTAAGTTTGGGGTGTTGATGAATGTTGAAAAACAATTATTTTCATATTTCATTTTAGACCAAATTACACCCTTTACTACTTGGAATGAGCTTAGAATCAAGCAAAACTCAATAAATGAGTCTGTAGAGAG
>NC_028357.1:17849975-17857187 GCF_000741045.1 Vigna radiata var. radiata
AGGGATAGCAAGCCAGTAATTAGTATTAGGCTCTTTTCGCCGAGGGATCGGGTTAAGGGTAGGNTAAGAAAGTTGCATGACAATTAATTAATCAAGCTAATAATTCAAGAGGAGTAAATAAGAGAGAGTGGATAAGATGAAATTGTAAACCCCCAACAACTCCATTCATCCATTGTTTTCTTGTCATTTGAATCAATTTCTTTTGCATGTTCATATTTTATTCACATATCCTATTAATTAATTTTTATTTTCAAGTCTTACGATTTTAATTCACGCGAACGATAAGGCCTTTGGAGTCCCTTGGGAAAACGATACTTGGACTTACCATTTATTATTACTTGATACGATTTGGTACGCTTGCTAATCCGTTAACAGCAGCCACCATATATTAAAAACATACGTTGTTGAAAAGGAGGGGGGGCTGGATGGTGCAGTCAGCCACCACACTCTTGCTGGTTTTGATTTGGCACGCTGTTTCCAAGGAATGAAAAGAAATACATTTTGTTTTCCCTTTGATGAATGAACGTTGCCTTTCTTTTAGCACTTACTTAATTTTTCTTGCATTTACTTTTTTTTTTTGTTGAAGGAGGTGGTGTCACGGCCAAGAGGTAGCTGCCGCCACACCCATTTGGCTTTCTTTGAACGTTTAATTCCATTCAATTAGAAATGGGAAGCCGATTGCGCTAGGGATGAAAAGCTGATGTTTATTCTTTTTGTGGATTACTCATTCCCATTCTCAATAGGTTTATGTACTTTTTGATTAAAGCTTTGATTGAAGTGTTGTCATGTTCATTTCTATTTTCCATAAATTAGAAAAGCGTGGATTCAATTCTTTGAAAAGGGTTCACCCTGTTCAGCGGGATGATGGAGTTTAGAAGCATATCTTTTTATTTGTCATTCTAGGAAATAGGAGCAGTCATTTAATTTTTTTTTATGCATTTTAATTAGCTCTAGCACTTTATTTATTAGCTCTAGGACAAATCTTCTTTTTTTTCTAGTTGCAATAAATTTGGTTCTCCACCTTATAATTTCATTTACTTCAATGTTTTGAATTATGTTTCGTTGCATTTAATTTTCAATTTTGACTTAATTTAATTTTCCTTGCAAGAATTAATTAGGGAATTGTGCTTAAATATCCTGTATTTTTCCGTTTTTGCTAATAGTGCTTAATTTGACTGGAAATTCTAATTTTAATTAATTTGAATATTCTGAGCTAATTATTTGCATTATTAATTGCAGGGAAAATTTTGGAGATACAATTTTGGACATTAGAGAGGACATCAATTCATTCAAGACTCTACACAAAGACTTTTTAAATTTAATTACATTGTAACTTAGTAGTCTAGATAGTTTTTAATTTAACTTGTAAACATTGGGCCAATTTTTGGAAAAATAGTTTGAGCCCAAATAGGAAACATGACATGACACCTAGGATTTTGCAAAGTAGGTGGACCCCACCTCATTTTTTTGAGTCAAACGGCCCTAGCAAAAGAGGTGCAGTCGTCACATGCATTTAAGTTGCTGCTGCAACGTTAATTGGAGACCATGAACTCTCGGGTGGAACTTCTTTTTAGCATGGCAATTTTCTTTGAAGCAAGGTTCTCGGTAAATGGTGTGGGGTGAATGAAGGAAAGAATTTTCTTTTCCTTTGCTTGTTGGCTGCAACGAAAAACATGTTCATTTTCCATTGGAAGCAATATTTTCTCTCTTTTCATTGAATACCGTTATTTATGCTTGGAGATTTGTTTCATTGAAGACTGAAGAGTAGTCATGTCAACTAGCATTTGTAGAGCACATTTCAATTAATTTCTTTAGCAAAAAGGTATGGCTAATTTAATATGCTGATTTCACGGGAAAATTGGTGCAGCAATGTCACGCTTCTTTGATTTGGAATTTACAAGCTTTTCATCTAGACTTTTCATCTAGATTTTGTTGATTGAAACAGCGGGGTCCAGTGGTTAGGTGCATTAAGTTTTCATTTCATTTTGAAGAAGTAAAAAGATGATTAGATGGGGTAGGTACCTTGGTACGGTGGCTACTGGGATTATATTTGTTTTGAGCCATTTATTTCTTCTCTCAAAAGGTGCAGCACGGTCCCATTAGGTTCGAGTGAGAAACATTTACTTACCTTGATTCTAGTGTGGTGTTGATTCATTTACTTTGACAAGAAACATTTCCATTTAGCTCTTTCCTTGGGAAGCACCGAATGCCCTTGGATTTTTAGGTGAGAGACGGCCAATGCTTGGAGGAATTGGAGGCACGGGTTTCTTAGTTAATGTTGTGCACGATTCTTGATGTGGGAATAAATTTACAATTTCTTTTCATTTAGCAAAAAGATCTTTATCTCTTCATTAATTGTGAATCGCAGAAAAGCCACGACTGCAAGGAGGACCATTCAAGTTGGTGTGCTACGTCCTTGGTTGCTTGGAGAAAGAAAGAGCATGGGTCCCATTGTTTGGGAAGCACTTTATTGTTTGTTGAAGAAAGAAATCCGAATAGGAAATGGTATGAAGAAGGTCACGGCTGCACCAATTTTTGTCTTCAAAAATTTGGGATTCAAAATTTAAGAAAATGAAATGGTTTTGTTGCAAGGGGAGGTCACGATCCAGAGATATATTTTAGTCCATTTACAATTTTAATTTCTTTAGTAGGTGCATGTGTCATGTGAATTGGTAGAAGAAACATTATGTTGTTTATTTCTTTAGCTTTAAATTATTTTACAAAGTATCTTGAGTTACTTTTTATCTTTTTAATTTAGTGTTGCATTTTAATAGTTTTAATTATGTTTGGATATTTTTCTTTTGCAGTGTTAGGTTTAGCATTTTATTTTACTTTAATGTTTTCTATCTTATTCGGTTGTGCTTAATTCCATGCATTTTAATTGAGTTTAATTCTCGTCTCAAACACCTTCAAAACCCCCCACTATGTGTTAGACCTAAGTCTCGAACCGCAGTTGGTCCTTAAGAGACGACCTAGGAGTCATTCCCTAGCTATACTACATTTCTAATATACAATCAAATTTGTATGGGCCGCGACACCCATCAAAATTTTGGCGTCGTTGCCAGGGACCAACGGTTCGATTTTAGGTCTTTTGTTGTGNTTGTGTGTGTTGTGTTTTGTCTTGTGTTGTGAGTGTGATGTTCTGTTTTGTGTGTTCGTCATTGTGTGTTGCATTTAGGTAACTTTAGTTGCATATTATCATTGCATTCTTCTTTTCCCCCCTTCTTTCTACATGTCTACCTATTTTGGTTTTGTGAATACTGCTTCTTCTGCCTATGTCCATGACTATGATTCTCCTTCTACATCTGACTCTAACATTGCTTCTCATGCATATTCTGCTAATGTCTATGTCGAGAACATTATGACTCATCCTCCCGTTCTTGAGAGTTCTCCTAAGGAGCCAGCTTCAGTTAATGAGGATGATGTTCATTGTGTTCTCACCTCTGGACTGATACATTTGCTGCCTAAGTTTCATGGTTTTGCAGGTGAATGCCCACATAAACATTTTTAGGAGTTCCACACCATTTGCTCTTCAAAGAAACCTCCTCATGTCCCTGATGATCATATGTTTTTAAGGGCATTTCCGCATTCATTACAAGGAGAAGCAAGGGATTGGCTTTATGGTCTTCCTCCACGATCCATCACTTCTTTGGAAGATCTGAAGCATCAGTTTCTAGACAAATTCTCCTTTGTGCGGTATGGTTATAGCGACGATCCAGGGTGGACTGATCCTAACTTGGGATGGTATGGTACTTCACAGCATCAATATCAGGAACCATCATTCCAGACTCCTTATATGCCTTCCCTAGTCCAGGAACCACAACAGCTGCAGTTTCATGAGCTTGCCCAAGCAACTCCTCATCCTTCCACTACTTCTGAGCCTACATTGAAGGAGTTACTGAGGTAGATAGCCATGCAGAACATTCAGTTCCAGCAAGAGACCAGAGCTTCCATTCAGAGTTTGATTGATCAGATGGGGCAGATGGCCACTCAGCTCACTAAGGAACAGTCTTATGTTTCAGAGGGATCACCATTTCAGATTGTTCAGCTTCCAGATGATGTTGGTGCCATCCACATAGGAGATGGGGAGCAGAGTCATGAGCTTACTACAACGCCATCTACTTTCCCACACTCTTATGCCCCCACTCTTGCACTTGAGGAGACTGATGAAGAATTGGAGGACCAGGCATATATGAGCACCACTTTTGAGATAGGTAGACCACTTTCACCTCCCACCACTGTACCAATCTTCAGGGAAGTGGAGGTAAACATACCTGAGATAGAATCTGTTGTTGATGATTATGCTGATGATGGGTATGTTGATGATTATATTGTTGATGAGCATGATTTTCGTTCCCCCTCTTTGCATGATGAGAACCACTTTGTGTTATCGCATCTGAATGTTTGTTCTCCATGCACTGAACATGAATCTAAACCTGTGATTGATATTGTTTCTATTTCTGAACTTGATTCATGTTCTGAGGGTATATCTGAGGGTCAGCTTGTTACACTAAGATTGGGTGTTATACCTCTACATGTTATTTCTGTGGAGCCATAGTGCATTAACCCTATTGTAGGAGGTACACATGAGTTTGATAAACAAACACCCACGGTGGAAGACAAGGGTGCCAGTATACACAAAAGCTTGAAGATTAATATGCATCAGCCGAACCTGCTCATCAAAAGTCAAATCTTCTTGGATCCAGTTGTGGAGGACATCTCCCTGCTTGATCAAATTTGGAGACTGAAGCAATTCCTCCTCAAGACTTATTGGTTGAATCCTATGGTGGAAGAGATCTCCCTGAAAGTCCAAAATTGGCAACTGCCGCCATGATCAGGGGAGTTTTCTTTTCCCTTCTCCTCCTTTCCATACTTTTATTGCACTTGTCCATGATCTGTTGACTGTTCTAATTTTTGATGTGATGATTGTGACACACTGAGGACATTGTTCTATTGGGGGAGACTCTGACTTTTCTTTGATTAGTTTATGTTTTTTGCGTTAAATTTTTTTGTTTTCTAGGTAGCTTTTGTTTTGTCTTGTGTACAGTTTTACATGTTTCTCTTAATTTCTGGACTTGGTTTAGATTGTAGATGTGTCTTTCACTTCATTAATACTCTGATTGGTTTGAAATCCTTACTTTTCTTTGATTCGAGGATGATCATGATGTTTGAGAGGGTGATTGATTGTGACTGAATTACCCTGTGTGAGATTTGAGCCACTTGATATTCTTTCTTGTGTGATATGTCTCTTGATTGCTTGCACATATGCCTTGGCTTGACTCTTTTTGATGTTTCTTGATTAATATGCATGTTTGGAAGTGATAAAGGCAGTTTTGTTGTTGAGCCTCTCTAGCCAGATGAGCCTACCTTGTTGTGATCCTTTGATAGCCCCTTTGAGCTTATGCTTTCCCCATTTCTTTGTTTTCAAACTTATACACTAGCCCTAAGTGAAAAGCCATGTTTACCTTACCCTTAGGGAATTTTGGAGCTTTGGAATTGTTTTGGGAATAAGTGTGGTCTCTTGGGAGATTATGATGAAACCCCATGCAAAATTTAATGTGCATAAAAGAATGCAATATAGACTAGGAAGTGACTCCTAAGTCGTCTCTCAAGGACCAAATGTGGTTCGAGAATTAGGTCAGACACGAAGTGGGGGGGTGTTTGAAAGGATTGTGAATGCGGATGAATTAAATTAAAACATGGATGCAAACAGAAATGCAAACGCAAATGTAAAAACTGAATCAAATGCAGAATAAAAACGGTTGGTCATTAACTCAATTACTATGCTTCCAATCACAGATTAAAGACAAGTACACTGACTTCATATAAAAAGTACACTGTCATGACAACTATCCTATAAAAACAAACTAAACTACACTACATTTTTACACTGGACAACTATCCTACAACAATCCATAGACCTCTAGCGCATCCAGTAGGCTTATGTTCTCGTCTTCCAGGATCCATTCACGTACATATCGCTTTCTGATTGCAAGCAATTCCTCCTGAAATGAAAATATTGAACTTGTCATATCAACCAAATCATCAAAAAATAATGAAAATGTTGTACTTGTCATATTCTCCCAATCAAAAAATAATGAAAAGATTGTTATTACTAACCAAAAAAATGCAACTAAATAAAAGACCAAAACTTTAACTTACTTTTGGGATTCCGGAAGCCATTGCAACTGCACAAAAAATGAAAACACGAAAGAGACCAAAAAATCAATGGTGGCTTAGGGTTCACAAAACACAAAATGAATAAATAACATACAAGAAAACAATGCAAGAAGGGGACGAAATGATACAGAAAGAGAACCCACACAATGCGAGAAGGGGACGAAATGACAAAACACACACAACGCCAAAGCCACCCAAAAAGGGGATAGAGGAAATAGATCTTACCTTGCGAAAGATAGCTATTTTTGGGTTGAGATGAGACGAACGGTGCAACGGACAAACCAAAGGATTGGAGAGATGAAGCAACCGGGAATGGAAAGAGTGATGGGAGACAAGAAGCTTCAGAAACAAAGTGAAAGAGAAGAAAAAGAAACCGCCAAACGAAATTTCATATCCTCATAATTCCTATTCTACCCTCGCCAGTTTTTAAAAAACCCATTTCCATTTAAAAGAAAAAAAACCCATAGAAATTTGACACGTGGCCGGTGTCAAATTTGTGTCAAATAAGGGTGTTAAAGAAACATTTTCGTTTATTTAATACTTCAAGAAAGCAACAATACTTGGATAGATAAACATTATCATGCAAAGTCTCTATGGCTTTATCATTATCATGCATATTAATAAACATTAGCAGTACCCCATATCATATTAGCAGTACCACAAAAATTTAAAACAACAAAGAAATCAACTTAAGAACACCAAGGCTTACTAGAAGAAAATAAACATTAGCAGTACCCCATATCAGATTTTATAGAATAACAGTAACTCAAAAGTTGGTGTGGTTATCAACGGTTTGAACTCCAAACATGAAACAATCTAATTTCAATAGTCAATCATGTTAATGTTAAAAAAATTTAAAAAAATGGCAATGAATAATTGCAGACAACATAAATGAAATCAATCGAAAAACTATAAAACAAGAAGATGAAATATTCATCAGAAGCAGTGTGAATCAATATGATTCCAGATTTGCAAAAGCAAATTTAGCAAGCGAAAATGCAGTTCTAAAACCTATCAGAGACAAGGTCCTCT
>NC_028357.1:17857847-17861501 GCF_000741045.1 Vigna radiata var. radiata
CTACTTGAACACGGACTCAGGCAAAAAATATATTCTTCTTGAACACGGACTTAGACAAAAAATTAACATGTAAAAATTAATGATCAAAGAAAATTGCAATTGAATGATATCTTCGCCCTCTCTATTTCCTAACAAATCAAAATAACCCATGTCTTTTCCCTGAAAATCTTTTGATATACTGCACAGAAAATCTAGAGTAAGTACCAGCTCAAAATGTGAAGTAAAAGTGATAGTCTCAAGGTCATAGTTCATTCATAATCATAAACAAGACTACAAACCACAATTTAAGCTAACTCAATCTGAAAATAAGTAAAGTAGTTTTCACTTTCCAGAGCATTCCTACTTCCCTTGTTTGGAATAGTAGATGCATTGTGGAGAGTAGTGTGTGCGCGGCCTTTCCACTACAAGTAGTTTCCGGCATGTAAACCATCGGCCCAAAGAAACGACCACACCACATTTCCAACATATGCATATCATATATGTGAGGTTTTTAGGTGGGGAACGAAAGATTACCTCGCGAGGCAAGTGTCGACAACAGGAGTCCTCTCAAACCGGAAGTGAACTTTGCGGAGGCACGATTGAACTGCAATGGTGGTTAACGAGCACCAGCACCTCCCGCCTACGACCCTTGGACAAGATCACTGCGAGGGTTCTCAGATTAGGAAAATCAAACAAGGGAGGGAATATGTGTTTCAGTGCGAAATGAAAATGTCAAAGGCAATACCTGATTTTCGCCCTAATGAAAATGTGAGTGGTGAACACCGGCAGCTAACGAGGCGAACACCGACAGCCAACATCCAAGACCCTCCGAGAAGATGACTCTAAGGACGTTCTTGGAATGGCCGACCCAACGACGAAGACGAAATGGGTGGAGGGAACAGTGTGCAGAGAGAGTTGGGAGAATCTGAATATCGGGGGAAAAACAACTTTCGCGAAAAGAGGAGAGGGAAAAATCTCACTTTTGTTATACACCAACCACTTACCGAAGGTCAAATTCCTTCGGTAATGACCTATGCGAAGTACCTAAGGCCAACTTCCTTCCAGAAACTGCTGCATTAAAGGCCGCCGGAACATCCTTCGGTAAATAAAATTTACCGAAGGCCTACAGGCCGCCAGTAATATTCCGCCGGTAATAAATCAATTTCCTGTATGATGGATAATTTTTGGAAAGGTTGTGAGACAACATAGTTTTGGGTATGAAGTTAAGTACGGAAGACTTGTCGTGGGGTGGTATGTGGGTGAAAATAAGACAGGGTGTTGTGGGGTTGTCGCACCATGCCCAGTAAATCCAGGATGACTCTTTCGGTCGTGGACGCGGGAAAGAGATTATCTTCGACCATGGATGCGGGAAGAGGATGAGTTCGAGTTGATGATTCTCTTCGGTCGTGGATGCAGGAAGAGGATGAGTTGGAGTTGATGATTCTCTTCGACCGTGGATGCGGGAAGAGGATGAGTTCGAGTTGATGACTCTTTTGGCCGTGGATGTGGGAAAGAGATTCTCTTTGGCTGTGGATGCGGGAAGAGAACGGGTCCGACGACGAATAACAGGATGAATGGAACTGGTTGGTTTTGATGAATGGGAAGTATGGTAGGGTATAGGGGGATAGACTACTGATTGGTGATTATGACGGGTAACCATGTTGAAATTGTAAGCGTATTGTTGTTGCTTTATATTTGTGATGAATATCTAGCATGTGTGTTATGGTATTCTTTTATGATTGATTCTCAGTTAGCTCACTCCTATGTTTGTGGTTGTAGTTTCCACCTACGATGACCGTTTGTTACGGGAGCAGATGATTGTGCAGATAATCCAGTTGCGTTACAACAAGGTAAGCAAATTGAGAAAGAGTTGGGAAATTATGGGTCATTTTAAATAAATTATTTCACTGGAAATTCTATTTTGTGATCAATAGGAACAATGGTTTATTTTTGTTAATTGTGGAAAATTCATTTAATCTGGATTTTTTTTGCGATGATATTATGTTTAATTTTATTTTAAAATTTTACTTGTAACTGTGACATCCTTTAAAAATCAGGGTGTTACATTTTGAGGTTGTGATAACGGTCTAAAAACCGTTATTTTCATACTTAATNTTGAAATTAAAACACACCCTTTATGGCTTAGAATGAGCTTTAAATAAAGTAAAACACTTAGTTGTGTCTTGTGAGAGACAAAAGTTGGTTTTAGAGATATTATGCTTGTTTTACATTGTTTTGCAGGGTTTTAAGGTGAATTGAAGATGGAAGTGAAGTAAGGTGGACTTAGACCCATGAAAGAAGGGGGAAAATGATGAAAAGAAGGGTCAAGTGAGCCGCTGAGCACCAGAATGGTCCGCTGAGCGCTTAGAGCGATTAGAGGGAAACCGCTCAGCGGCAACACTAACCGCTGAGCGGTCAAAGCGACAAGAGGGAAACCGCTGAGCGGTAAACTTAGGCGCCTGGGCGGTTGTCTATTTTTATTAGCTAGATTCTGTAATCTTTCTGTTTGGGCTTATATATAGCCCCAATGCGAATCAAAAGGAAATTCTTTTGGCAGAGAGAAACGTCCAGAGCTATTCCACACACCTTGGAGGAGGTTCCTTGGATGCTTAGGCTTCAATCTACCAAGTTTAGGGTTATTTCTTCCATTCTTTCATTACATTTCATCTAGATTCACCATGATTATGGTGAACTAAACCCAAGGTTGTTGAGGAACAATGTAATCTTTTGAAACTCTCATATATCCAAATTCTTATTTATTTTATATGCTTGCATATGCTTGATTTAACAATTGTTGGGTTCTTCACCTTTGCTTAATGCTTTTATCGTTTAATTCATTCAGTAAATGTTGTTTATCTTTATTGATACGGGGACGTACAGTAATGTCATGAACTGGTGTTGAATTCCTTGATTATGTTAATACCGCCTAGGGATAGGGGTAGGATGATCAATTGTATTTGCTTCTGTTTATCATGCATTTTTAATTGCTAGGGGAGGCTAGGGATAGCAAGCCGGTAATTAGTCATAGGCTCTTTTCACCAAGGGATTGGGTTAAGGGTAGACTAAGAAAGTTTGCCTGACAATATGATAAATAAGCTAATTAAATAACAAGAGTAGACTGCGAAAATGCTTCAGGAGAAAGAGATCTCTCATGTGAAGGACGTCTCCTTCTCCTCCCTTCTGGTAAACCTTCTAAGAGAGGTTGCTGGTCTTTTCTGCTTCTAGTATGTATTGCTTCCTACATACATAAGAAACAAACCCTAAAAGCACTTTTACAGAAAAATAAAATAAAACGCTATTAAACAAAAATAAACCAAAAATAATTACAACCACGTCAAATTCAGTCAATCCACACTACTGGAAAAAGTAATCCTCGAGTCCCCGGCAACGGCGCCAAAAACTTGTTAACAGATTGGCAAGCGTACCAAATCGTATCAAGTAATAATAAATGGTAAGTCCAAGTATTGTTTCCCTAAGAGACTCGAAAGTCCTTATCGTTCGTGTGAATTAAGATCGTAAGACTTGAAAATAAAAATTAATTAATTGGATGTGAGAATAAAATATAAACATGCAAAAGAGATGGATTCAATTGACAAGAAGAAAGCAATGGATGAATGGAGTTGTTGGGGGTTTACAATTTCATCTTATCCGCTCTCTCCTATTTACTCCTCTTGA
>NC_028357.1:17862071-17867989 GCF_000741045.1 Vigna radiata var. radiata
ATGGTGAATCTAGATGAAAAATGGATGAAGAATGGAAAAGCAAACCCTAGATAAGATGAAAAGGAACCTAAGCATCCAAGAGATCCTCTCCAGAGAGTGAAATTAGGTCTGGTCGCCCCCTTCTGTCAAAAGAATGCATTTAAGCTCGCAATAGGGCTATTTATAGGTGAGGAGCGCAACAGAAAACAGGCCCAAGCCCAGCAGACAACCGCCCGGCGGAACAAGTGTGGCGCCCGGCGGTTTCCCCCAAATCGCACTACCGCCCGGCGGCAGGGGTCTACCGCCCGACGGTTTGCCTCTAATCGCAAATCTACCCAGCGCCCACGCAGGTGCCTACTCCTCGCCCTGAACCCGGCGGTGTAATTTGCCGTCGGGCGGTGCGTCGACTCTTCAATTCTTCAATTTTCTTCTCTTTTCTTGAGTCTACGACCTTTATCTTCAACTCCATTCTTCATTTTCTCAAAAATGCTACAAAGCAATGCAAAACAAGCATAATATCGCTAAAAATAGCTTTTTACTCTCTACAGACTCATTTATTGAGTTTTACTTGATTCTAAGCTCATTCTAAATAGTAAAGGGAGTAATTTGGTCTAAAATGACATATGAAAATAACTGTTTTTCAACCTTCATCAGGTGGCAGATGGCCGCGCAGTTCACCGAGGAACAGTCTCAAGTTTCAGAAGAATCACCACTCCAGACTGTTCAGATTCCAGATGATGTTAGTGCCATTCACATAGGAGATGGGGAGCATAGTCATGAGCTTACTACTGCGCCATCTACTTTCCCACCCTCCTATGTCTCCCCTCTTGCACCTGAGGATGTAGTTGATCCTTTTGATTTTATTGGTGAGATGAATCATGAATCAACACAGGTTTTCTCTAAACTTGGAATTCCACCTGCTTTGCCTGAGTTGTTTATGCATTCAAATATTCTTGATTCTGCTACAGATTCACATGTTAGTGATGATTTTGACATAGAAACTGTGAAAACTGACAATGCTTTAGACTTGGGATTAAATTTTGATCTTTCACAGTTTTCTAAAAATTTTAAATGCAGTTGTGAAGTTGGTTCTTGCTCTGTTTGTGTTGAAATCAATTCTGTGATACAACCAACTTCCAACTTTATGATGTGTGATACTAACTATGAGTCTGATGAAAATTGTGAGGACCAGGTAGATATGAGCAACACTTTTGAGATAGGTAGACCATCTTCACCTTCCACCACTCTACCAATCTTCAGGGAAGTGGAGGTAAACATACCTATGATTGATTCTAATGTTGATGATCATGTTGTTGATAGGTATGTTGATGTTGATGATATTGATGAGCATGCTTTTGATTTTCACTCTTTGCATGATGAGAAACAACTTTTGCCATCTTGTCTAAATGTTTATTCTCTATGCACCGAACATGAATTTGATTCTGTTGCTGATATTGCTTCTGAATTTGAAAGTGATTCATGTTCTGAGAGTATATCTGATGTTCAACATGTTACACTGGGATTGGGTGTTATACCCCTGCATGTTATTTCTGTGGAACCATATTGCACTAACCATGTTGCAGGAGGTACATATGAATTTGACCAACAAACACCCATAGTGGACAACAAAGGTGCTAACATTCACAAAAGCTTCAACACTAGTTGGCACCAGCTGAACACATTCATCAACAATCACTTCTTCTTAAATCCAGTTGTGGAGAACATCTCCCTGCTTGATCAAATTTGGAGACTGAAGCAATTCTTCCTCAAGACTTCTTTGTTGACTCTAGTGGTGAAAGACCTCTCCCTGAAAGTCCAAAATTGGCAACTGCCACCATGATCAGGGGAGTTTCCTTTTTCCCTTCTCCTCCCTTTCTCGCTTTTATTGCACTTGTCCATGATCTGTTGACTGTTTTGAATTCTGATCTGATGCTTGTGACACATTGAGGACACTATGTAGTTTAAGTGTGGTCTATTGGGGGAGATTCTGATTTTTTGTTGTTAGCTTATGTTTTTTGTGTTAATTTTTTTTTGTTTTCTAGGTAGTTTTGTTGCGTCTTGTGTACAGATTTGCTTTTTTCTTTTGATTTCTGGACTTTGTTTAGGTTGTAGATGTGTCTTTCACTTCACTTGATTGATACTTATAGCTTGAAATCCTTGCTTTTCTGTGCTTGGAAAGATGATTATGATGTTTGAGAGGTTGATTTGATTGTGACAGAAATAACCTGTGTGAGAAATTGAGCCACTTGATATTCTTTCTTGTGTGTGATATGTCTCTTGATTGCTTGCACATATGCCTTGGCTTGACTCTTGTTGATGATTCTTGATTGATATGCATGTTTGGAAGTGATAAAGGCAGTTTTGTTGTTGAGCCTCCCTAGCAAGATTAGCCTACCTTGTTGTGATCCCTTGATAACCCTTTTTGAGCCTATACTTTCCCCATTTCTTTGTTTTGAAGCTCATACACTAGCCCTGAGTGAAAAACCATTATTACCTTAACCTTAGGGAATTTTGGAGCTTTGGAATTGTTTTGGGAATAAGTGTGGTCTCTTGGGAGATTCCGAGAATTGGCTAGTTGGTTCCTCTTCTTACTTTTGTTTTGTAATTATGTTGTGTATCTTGTCTCTTAGAGTTGTGTCCTAGAAAGAGAGAAAAGAAAAGAGACAAGATGAAAAAAAAGAAAAGAAAAGAATACAGAAAAATGAGAAAAATAAATAAGAGGTTTTGGGTATGATTTGACTGTGATTTCACTTGTTCCCCATTGCTCCTCTATTTCTTTTGGTTTATAGCTTCTTATCTATATTTATCCTCCCTTATCCTTGGCCCCATTACATCCATAAAAGACCATTTTATTTGAACATGGATATGTGTTTGAATGTTGATATTAGAGGCTTGCCAAGACTGTTGTTGCTTGCTTTCTTGAGTGCACTGAGTTGACACCGTTTACCCTAGACACTTGAGAGAAACACTAATAGTGTGCATCTATGAGGTTCTGTTGCTTTTGATTCTTCTCTTGAGTTGACTGATCATTTTGCCATGTCTTGAATTGCTTGGATGATTTCATGAGTATCTGTTTTCTCTGATTCTGTGTTGGATACTGTCTACTACTTTTCCATGTCCAGATTTCTTGAGGACTGTGTAATTTTGTTTTTGTCCTTGTCAGTCTTTGTTTTCTGTGTGTTGAGTTTGTGTCATTCCCTGATGTCCTCTAAACAGTTCCTTGATTTCCGCCTTGATTTTGTCCAGGAGTGCAAAAGACTAAGTGTGGTCTATTTTGATGAGTCGATATTTTATTGACTGTATTTGGTTTATTGCGCTTAAATAAATCAGGGAATTGTGCTTAAATGTCCGGTATTTTTCCGTTTTTCCTAATTGTGCTTAATTTGACCGAAAATTCTAATTTTAATTAATTTGAATTTTCTGAGCTAATTAATTGCATTATTTATTGCAGGAAAATTTTGGACATACATTTTGGAGCATTAGGATGAAGGCAAAATAAATTAAAGACTCTCCGCAAAGACATTTTAGAATTAATTAAATTGTAATGTAGTAGTGTAGGATATTTTTGTCTTATATTTTATAGATTGGGTTAATTTTGGAAAAGTAGACAAAACTAAAAATATGAAGGGCCCATATTGTAGACACATGACCTAAGGTTTCCTTTTTTTTTTTGGGTGGACCCCACCCTTATTTTGTAGGACACGGCCCTAGTTAATGGGGTCAGCCGTCACACTTGAGGGGGGACTCTTGGTTGGAACATTTATAGAGCTTGGAAATGGTATTCTCTGTAATGGGCATTGGATGAATGAGGAGAAATTTTCTTTTCCTTTATTATTGTGCAAGCGTTATTATATTAAAAGAAATCATTCATTGAATTACTTTGAGCTGGAACGGTGCTTTAGCTAATTGTAGCCGACACACTTTTTGTTAAGCTTCTTTCACGGTTTTTTTGCTGCAACTCTTAACTCCTTTCTTCCATTTGNTACCGATGTGATTGATGGGAGGCAAGCCAAGGTGTGACATTTCAATTTGGAAGTGTACGTTCACGGTGTGCTTGAAAGGGAAGGAATTGCATTTCAATTTGGAGATTGTTTTCATGTTTGACGGTGAATGCAGGTCTTCTTGGTTTCTTAAATGATAATACCCTTTTGTTTTGTTTTTATGAATTGAGAAATAACGTCTCATGATGGTGGATTTCCTTTCTTTGCTTTTAAAGCTTGAGGTCTGATTCATGATAGCTCACGGTATATTTATTTTGCTGGTGCACATGGTGATATTAATTTGAAAATGTTGATTTCAATGGCACATGATCTATGGTGATGGGACGTTGGTACATATAGGTGCATCAATGTTTTTATTTTACTTCTTTGAAGAATGATGAGGTGATTAGATGGGGGTAGGTATGCTTGTACGGTGATAATTTTGAGAGAAGACATTTGATGCATTGCTTTTATTTATTTCCCACTGTCACGATTTCTTTATTTTTTTTTTTCAGCACATTTCCATTTCTTTAGATGAAGCATGATTCATGATAAGGCAAGGGAGGTCACGGTTGAAGAAGATTTTATTTAGAAGTTTTTGCAATTTTAATTTCTTGTGGTAGATTTAATTAAGTGTTGGATTTTAATGGCTTTAATTATATCTGGATATTGGTCTCTTGTAGTGTTAGGATTATCATTTTCATTTACTTTAATGTTATTTAGTAAGTTTAGTCTTGTTACTTTAATTGTCATGATAGCTTAAATTAGTTTGTTTGGTAGTTAGTGGTATTACTTGCTTCCTTCAGATTTATCGGACTGTCTTTATGTTTATTCTGCTCTGCCTGGCACTCTATGAAATCTGACTGTGTTCTTGCAACGGGTATACGCTTAGTTGCCTAGTTGGTGATTGCATCTTCGCTTAGTTGATCAATCTGTATAGAACACAGTGGATGGAATAGGTGTATTACGTTCGCTTAGTTCGTGATTATGATAGCATGGTTAGCCTTCGCTTAGTCGGTTAGCTGTGTTGGACTGGAGGTTAGAGTAGTTTATTCATGAGACTCTTGCACTTTAATGCCATACTGCTGCTTTGATTCTGCTCAATATTTAATCTGGTGTTTACCTGCGATTAGGTATACGCTTAGTTGCCTAATCGGTGTCAATTCTTCGCTTAGTTGATTGGACTGTATGGTGGATGACTGATTAAATTTGTGCATTGCATTCGCTTAGTATGTAATTTTGAAGACCGAATTAGCCTTCGCTTAGTTGGGTGATTTGTGTCGGATATCGATTAGTGTAGTGTGTACTTGTCGTTGATTTGGGATAGGAAGCATAGTAATCGAGTTAATGACCAACCGTTTGCAGTCTTTCTTGGAAACCGTTTTTAGATTAGTGTTTGCATTTCTGTTTGCGTTAGTGTTTGGATTTTATTTATCCGCATTCACCACAACCTTTCACAACCCCTCCCACTTCATGTCCGACCTAATTCTCGAACCACATTTGTTCCTTGAGAGACGACCTAGGAGTCACTTCCTAGTTTTACTGTAATTCTTTTATGCACATTAAATTTTGCATGGGGTGTGACACCCATCACTTACCAATCTCACTCATTCCCAACTTTCCCTTTTCTTCACATTGAGCTTTTCTCGTCATGCTTTGTTTTTTCTATCTTTTTCATCTTTTCTCATGCATTTTCTTTTCAACTCATAAGCTCATTGTCTAACTTTTCTTTTCTTTTTTTTTTCAATTCTCCCAACAACCCCAAACTTGAACCNTTAACAATACCCCACAAATATTTCTCAACTTAACTCAAGGCAAAGATTTTCATAGCAAGGGTTTTCATCCTGTTTAAGGCTTAGGTTCAAAAAGGGTAGAACATTGATGAAGGTTGAAAAACAGTTATTTTCATATGTCATTTTAGACCAAATTACACCCTTTACTACTTAGAATGAGCTTAGA
>NC_028357.1:17868954-17894974 GCF_000741045.1 Vigna radiata var. radiata
AATTAATCAAGCTAATAATTCAAGAGGAGTAAATAAGAGAGAGCGGATTAGATGAAATTGTAAACCCCCAACAACTCCATTCATCCATTGTTTTCTTCTTGTCATTTGAATCAATCTTTTTCGCATGTTCATATTTTATTTTAATACTCAACCAATTAATTTTTATTTTCAAGTCTTATTATTTTAATTCATGCGAATGATAAAGCCATTCGAGTCTCTTGGGAAAACGATACTTGGTCTTACCATTTATTATTACGTGATACGATTTGGTATATGCTTGTCAATCCGTTAACAAGTTTTTGGTGCCGCTGCCGCGGACTCGAGGTTTACTTTTTCAAGTAGTGTCAATTGATTGAATTTGACTTGATTTTATGTTTATTTTTATTTTTGTTCTAATAAATTTTTTCTAGGGTTTTGTGCCTAATTTTTGCAGAATGCAGTTTGGACAAGAATTTGATTCTGTAGGCACTCAATTCTACCAAAATAATTTCAATCATTGGTGGGAACCTCACTCATACATAGATCAAAGTCGATATGGACAAGATTTTGTGCCTCATGTCATGCCTATACAAAGAAGTGCAGAATCTGATGAAATTTTTCAGAGGATTATGAATAGAAATGTAGACCATGTCAAAGGCATAGAGGAGAATATAAAGAATGACGAGTTCTTTCCACAAGACATGTATACAAGATTTTCTTCTCATAGAAGTATGGAAGAGAGGCAACAATATCAGTGGCAACAACAATACTCCCCACCAATAGAAACGTGGGAGTATGATCAACAATTATGCCAACAGATAGCTGATGTGACGGAACAAGCCAAAAGCCTTAACGAAAAATTTGACAAATTTCTGGAGCGATGTGAGTCTCAGCGCTATGAAGTTGCCTTCAGAAATTTGGAGACACAAAAAGATGAGGTTGTTGATGAGGAGAAGATAAAAGAGAAAGAAACAGAAAAGGTTGTTGCTGAGGAGAAGATAGAAGAAGAAGAGATAGAGATATATGAGGAGAAAATAGAGAAAAAAGAAGCAGAAAGGTTGAGTGAGGGAGATAAAGCTGAGGAAAAAGAAAAAACAGTGGTTGAAAGAAACAAAAAAAAGAAGAAAATAAGAAAAAAGAAAAAAAGAAAGTTGAGGAAGGAGAAGATCGAGAAAAGGAGGAAGAAGGGAAGGAAGAAAAGATCATATGAAAAGCCTTTTCCTCGTCAAAAGAAGAATCATAGGAAGAAAAAGAAGTTCAAGTACTTCATGGAGATCTTCAAGAAATTGGAGATTAAAGTTCCTATGATTGATGCATGGAAACATGTGCTTGGTTCGATCAACTTTTTGAAGAGATTTAGCAGAAAGAAGAAGAAGAAGAAGAGAATACCAGGCAAGAAGAAATTCAACACCTACTGATGGGTGTTTGTTGGGGTCATCCCAATTCTTTGCTTGAGGACAAGCAAAGTTCTAAGTTTGGGGTTGTGATAACGGTCTAAAAACCGTTATTTTCATACTTAAATTTGATATTAAAACACCCCTTATGGCTTAGAATGAGCTTAAAATCAAGTAAAACACTTAGTTGTGTCTTGTGAGAGTCAAAAGTTGGTTTTAGAGATATTATGTTTGTTTTGCAGGGTTTTAAGGTGAATTGAAGATGGAAGTGAAGTAAGGTGGACTTAGACCCATGAAAGAAGGGGAAAAATGATGAAAAGAAGGGTCAAGTGAGCCGCTGAGTGCCAGAATGGTCCGCTTAGCGCTTAGAGCGATTAGAGGGAAACTGCTCAGCGGAAAAACTAACCGTTGAGCGGTCAAAGCGGAAAGAGGGAAACCGCTGAGCGGTAAACTTAGGCGCCTGGGCGGTTGTCTGTTTTTATTAGCTAGATTCTGTAATCTTTCTGTTATCTTTTTGGGCTTATATATAGCCCCAGTGCGAATCAAAAGGAGATTCTTTTGGCAGAGAGAAACATCCAGAGCTATTCCACACACCTTAGAGGAGGTTCCTTGGATGCTTAGGCTCCAATCTACCAAGTTTAGGGTTATTTCTTCCATTCTTTCATTATATTTCATCTAGACTCACCATGATTATGGTGAACTAAACCCTAGGTTGTTAGGGAATAATGTAATCTTTTGAAACTCTCATATATCCAAATTCTTATTTATTTTATATGCTTGCATATGCTTGGTTTATCAATTGTTGGGTTCTTCACCTTTGCTTAATGATTTTATCGTTTAACTCGTTCGGTAAATGTTGTTTGTCTTTATTGATACGAGGACATACAATAATGTCATGAACTGGTGTTGAATTCCTTTATTATGTTAATACCGCCTAGGGATGGGGGTAGGACGATCAATTGTATTTGCTTCTGTTTATCATGCATTATTAATTGCTAGGGGAGGCTAGGGATAGCAAGCCGGTAATTAGTAATAGGCTCTTTTCACCAAGGGATTAGGTTAAGGGTAGACTAAGAAAGTTTGCATGACAATATGATAAATAAGCTAATTAAATAACAAGAGTAGATATATGAGGGTGGATAAGATGAAATTGTAAACCCCAACAATTCCATTCATCCATAGTTTCTTAAAGCCAATTGAATCATTGCATTTGCATGTTTACTTTTGTTCTTTGCATACAAACACCAATCTAATTCTTTTCTCAAGTCTTACATGATTAGTTTACATGAAATGTAAGGCCTAAGAGTCCTTTGGGAAAATGATACTTGGACTTACACATTTATATTACTTGATAACGATCTGGTACACTTGCCAGAGACATAACAAATGTTAATAATAACTGATCGGTTATTCTTCGTAACCGCTCATCCCAAATATCATACCGTATAGAATATGTCCCTATTATGTTATAGATAACTGTGTATGATATGGTCACATGAATCTTTCCCATTCTCCATCACTATCCCTCACTATCCAATGCACAATCATATATCATCCTCCTATAGCTTGTTCAATCACCACCATCTCTGCCTTCAATAATGGTAATCTCCATTAATCCCCATTGTTACCCAATAACACCATCATCCTCAACCTACACATAGAAACCACAGAAACTATATCAAGAGCACCTTCCCCTTTAATTCTCCCCCAACAGAACATGAAAAAGAAAAAAAAAACACCAAAACAGTATTTTCATCTTCATCAGAACCATTCCATTCACCCATTGGAGCCTCTATCCCAACTCAAGCAATACACCATCTTGCTCGACCTGCACTGCACAAAGCCATAGAGATAAGCACCAATCACCAAGAACTAGCCAATATTCCAACCCCATTCACAATTCTATTCTCCGTCCACCCCTACGCGCATAACACGGACACCATATCCAAACCAATCCGTCGCTTCTTCAAAGCACAACACAAAAACACGCATTGGAACATCCTTTGTCTCCTTGTTCACAAAGCCAACACGCATAACACCCCAAAAAAACTCACACAGACTCACACAGAGAATACCACATTCACCCTTCACTTTGGTCACCTTCAACTACAACCACAACTAGGCGCTACTAGACAATCAGTTTATCTTACACTATGTTGTGCGTTCCAATCATTCCACCGCTCCCATGGACCATGCCTTCCAAGTAATAGTTGCTGCCATAGGTAGCTTCCTCGTCCCCACCCTTCCCCTCGTCGGCGTCATCATCCTCTACCAGCAACACCACCTTCTTCTTCATCACACCATCGTTAATTGTCACTCAAACCTGCAAAGGGAAACAACAGAAAACAGGGAACCCATCACATAGAATCCCTAAGCATTGGCTTGGCAAGCCTCTGAGTTTGTGTTGTCTATTAATTGAACAGTGAAACCCTTGAGGGTGAAGGATGCAGTAGCGTTTTCGGTGATGGTTGTGGCGTTGGAGTTTTAGGGGTAGAGGTGGATCGGGTTGTGGCAATAAAGGTGGCCGACGATGACCGACAACGACCTTGGGCAATGATTGGTGACTATGGTGGTGTCCTGGTTCGAGACAGTTAGGCTCTCTCCGGCGGCGATTCGACAGAAGCTATAGCGTAGCGGTTGCTCACGGTGGCTGGACAGATGGCGTGCTGGCTGGTGCGGTGGCTGAGCTTGCCCAGGGGGCGATTCATGAAGAGGAAAATCTCTCGCGCGAGAAGAACGAGAGGCAGCAACGACGCCGTGGCCGGCCATGGTTCCGGTGATACCTGTAGTCGCGCTGGTGAGGTTAGTGATTTGAACACGTATAATTACGTCACATTGGCACGCCAATAAAATTTGTACAACTCATCAAATATTTGGTAGCTGGGCAGCTCTGCCGTTAACAGAATTAACGCCTTAGCAAAAAGGACTAACTTCTACAGTTTTTGCAAAAAGTAGGACTTTAGTGAACTTTTTAAAAAAGGGAGGACCACTTTGAACAAATCCCCTGAAAAGAGGGACCAAAATAGGTATTAAACCTTATAATTATAATTGTAAGCGAGGAAACATGTGGTTAAAAAAGACATACAAAAATACAATCAAGCAAATCATGTAACTCTAAACTATATGCACACATGAGATGAAAGCTTTGTGTAAATACAAATGATCTTTGATAATTAAAATAAAAACTAAATTTGGTGTGTCCTAATCAAAGTCTTATATTAAGCAATAATCAAAGTTTTTTAATTACTAACATTGTATTGTACTTTTTTTTACCTCTTTTCCAATTAGAGAGAGACGATCATCTTAAGTAATGAATGGTTGTGTATCTTAGACTCTAAGGTACACAACCATTCAATACTTAAGATGACCTTCTCTCTCTAATTGGAAAAGAGGTAAAAAAAGTACAATGCAATGATAGTAATTTTGGATCATACATATAAATATATTACATAATTAAATGTGTTAGAGTCGTTATTTTATTAGTCAGATATATTAAAGTGATCTAACTAGTATAAAAATTATGACTAAGTACATATATTTCAAGAAAGACTAGTTATATAGATACCATAAGTAATATTTTAAATTTGATGAAGGGTCAAATTACATATATTAAAATTATATAAAAGGTTATGATCTCCATTTCTAGAGACATTATTTCTAACTTTTTTTCTAATTTTTTCTTTTCATCTTCATCAAAAGTGAAACCTAAGAAAAAAAATATATAAGATGCTCTAGATTTAGAAAATCACACATCCATTTTTAATCTCAATACCTTCGTTATTCTTAATGATAAATTTAAATATGTTTTTGTATTAAATGGTTTACAAAGACTAATATTTGATTGTGGTGTAATTTTGGTTTTAAAAAAAAGCATATTCTAATATTTAAGTCTTAGTACATAATGTGTATGCCATTTCAAAGTATCATAGAAAAAGAAATTTAATAGTGTGTAATTATAAACCATGAGCAATGTGTGACATCCCAAAATATGTAATAATAATAATCATATATTAAAGATGTCATCATCCAAATAAAGAGAACAGTTAGAGTATAAAGTACGATTAATTAGAGGATTACAGTCATCCAGAATGGCCCAGTTTAAAACTTTAATAATTACAAAGTATTTCAAAATAATCTAATAAGTATTTCAAAATAACATAAGCTAAATAAATGAAATCCTAAAGAGAGCTAAGCAACAGCATCAGCGTCCTCCAATACTTGCTCCAAGGGGACCTCCTCAACCACATTTGCTCTCATCCAAAAGGATGATCATCGCAAGAGAAAGCATACCCAAGCAACATACAACACACAAAAGTAAGGGTGAGCTAGATAAACAAACAACATACATATAGTACAATCAATCAATATCATCATGCTTAATTACAAATAAAAAAAAAAAGAATAAGCAAGACATAACATTCAAAACATGCATCAAATACTCAACACGACTCATCCGGATTTCGTATAACTGTTAGCTATTAGTCGTCTTTGCACTTGCATAGTTCATTTGGCCCATCCCCAATACTATGCAAGGTAAATCCCCCAATCTGTCTATGTCTAAACTCCAAGACTATAGACGAGGACCTCCCTCTACTCTCACACCACTCACACTATTCTTTTCTATTTGAGTATGAACAATGTTTTGCGTGTAGGGATAGACATACCATTTCATAGCTCCCAACATTATACAGACAACAACAACATCTCTACAATTACATCCACTCATCTCACCCTGAGATGTTCAGTTCATACTCATTTTCATTAACCTAGAGATCAAAAATTAATTTACCATTTAGAATGAGTTTTTGACTATTTTAGCATTGCTAACAAGTCTCAATACCTTTCATATATAATCTCAACAATATATAATTCAACTAGATAATACTAATCTTACGTTCACGTAAACAGACATCATAAAAAAAAAGAAATCACCTTACAAGACAAAACTAAATTAATAAAGCATAGCAATAAATTAATAAAGCATAGAATATAATATTGCTACATCCAAGATTTCTTGCGCCTACTCCCTCTACACATGTATTTTAACTTTCATTCCATGAAATCAAAGGTGTGAAACATCACCCTAATATACATATAATATAATATATTATTATGCTAAACTTTTCTACTGCAACGTAAATCCTTAATATCTTTTCATTTTATACTAAGAAAGAGAACCCAACTTACCTTTTCATTCATTTTGCTTTATTTATTTTTTTAAACTTAAAAAAATATGTACCCCATCCATAAAACCTACCTATTTATTTCCAAGAAATCCAACCAAGAATAAAGAAATAAACAATTCTAACCTCTGGAAGTCTAGCTTAAACATACCTATCCTAAGATCAAATCCTTTCTAAGAATTATAAAATGGGACCCATCCAATTCTTTTTCCAATGCTAAAAAAAAAGTTTACAGGCCAACAATTAAATCATTTCTTTCCTCCATTTATTGTTTTACGTGAAAAACACCACCCAAGTACACTTTATATGCAAAACACAACTCTCTTTTTTTTATCTTTCCTTTCCAACTTCACAACCCGATTCTATTTCCTCTCTCTGTTGCAAAACAGAGACATAAGCAGCCATGCATGTCCTCCTTACTGCATCCACTTCATTGCTTAAATTCTAAACCTAACAATGTATAACATTTTTTTTTTCAAACTCCACTGTATCTAAACGACTCGTAATATGGAGGCACAAATCAATAACTGTCAACACCCAATTTCGTCTGGGTGACTAAATAATATGACTTGTTTTTAATTTTGTTTTCATTTTTGTTTTGTTCTATTTTCCTATTTGATATTTGAGTTAATTTCTCTTATTATTATTTGATTTTGTTTCATTTTTCTATATTGTTTTTTTTTAAAAAAAAAAAGAATTAAAAAGGAAAAAAAAAGAAGGAAAAAAGAATAAAGAAAAAAAAAGAAAGAGAAAAAGAAAAAAAAGGAAAGCAAAACAAAAAGAAATGAAAGGTAGTAAAAAAAAAACAAGCCCGGCCCACAATAAAAAGGGGGTGTGCTGCTGGTTCACCTTTTCTTTAGAAAAAAACATTCTTCATTTTTGTTTGGAAGAAAAGAGAGGTNTATGTGGTGCTAAGGCCCACAACTTCGTTGGATTCCAGTTGGGTTTTGAAAGATGAAACAAAAAGAAATGCACACTGCTTGACNGGAAGAAAAGCAGCACATGATTATTTAATTTTAAGCATGAGGTGTCACAGAAGTGTAGGTTGATTGATTCTAACGTTAGCAGGCCTGCACACGCACATGGTAATTCTTGACCTACCGCGTCTAAGAGGTGCATGGCCACTAACATTGGGGAAGAAGAGATTTTATCCTCTGGCGTTTGGCAATAAAAAAAAAGGGGGCAGATTGAATTTGAGAAAAGGGACACACCCATCACATACACGAGGTCCCGGACCACATAACAAACACGTTTTTGGCTCTAACAGAAAACCATCCTCACACACACTCCTTTTCTCTCAATCACTCAACACGCACACCAGACCTCATCACTCTCAATCAACAAAAAAAAAAAAGAAACGATTTTTCTCCCTCACAACATAACCAAAACCATTCTCAATTGCCGTTAGCACTCACCATCTTCATCCGAGACCACAATTTTGAGGCAACACCTTCATTTTACACAACGTGTTCATCATCATCCTGAATAATTCTTCATAAAACCAAATTCAAAGGGGGAAGAACCTTGAAGNAGAGAAACTTAGTCGCGCCTCCTTTGCCTCTCCATCTCTACACGCACTTCACCCTCTTTGGCTCTCCACCCCAACAAACATCACCATCCATGTTCATCCATGATGACAACCTATTCACATCACACAGATTCCTCTGGTAGACCACCTCTCTTCCCTAATCCATAACCACCGAATCACATTGTTCCCCAATTCCTCACCAACAACAGAAACAGAATCTCACACAATCTTTTCCTCTCCATCCCAACACACACGCCTCTTTTACTCCCAACTTCCATCACATATTCAATAAAATCCATACAATCATCAAACAGAGGAAGCCCCAAATTTCACNATCTTCATTGTCAATATCTAATCGAAGNAGATTTAGGAGAAGGGAGATGATGTCNNTGTCACCTATTCCATTTGCNAGCCCGAAAACGGCCTCAGGNAGCGACTAGGAGCNTCGACGAAGGCNCAGGCATAACCTTGGGTGGAGACGACGTGAGGGTAGAAGGAAAAGCTCGACGCAGAGCGTCGACCCTGGATTGGTGACGGCGGCCCCCTTTTGTAACTCCGGTGGTGATCCGCGTCGTCTCTGGTGGTGTTGATAGCGAACGACATCGCAACCTAGGGTGGGAGAGATCNTCCTCGCGTGAGGAGAAGAAAGGGAAGAGAGAGCCTGCAGCGACGNGGGTGCAATTCGCGGCGACCGGCGGAGTTTGTGGCGGCAACCGGTGCCACTAGATGACGCCTTGGACGGCGGCTGTTGCAGTGTTTGCCATTTGCGCGCGCCTGAGAGGATATAGTTGCCACTCTAGGTTTCAGGATTCGCGACTTTGGAAGTGTAGAGGGAAAGTGACCTTGAGCTTGGGCAGTGATGGCAGAATGGGGGAATTCAATTGAACCCCTAATGTTCCAGATTTGGGCAAAGGGCACTGGGCCTGGCTATTAGGCCCTATTCTTTCCTCCTGCCACCACACGTAACGCTACTTACACCCNTGCTATATGAGTTGGACCCNATATTGTCTCCGTGAATCAAAACCGGTTTGGGCCAAAGTATTATTCCGAGNTGCACCTCCATTGTCAGCCTTGCANCCCTACCTTGGGCCTGGACCAAGAAATTTAGAGCTGCACCCCTACTTTCAGTCTTGCCACCCTGACAGATTATAAAGTTGAAGGAAAAGAGGGTTTGGGCCTGGCNATTGGACTTCAGACTCTCTGCCTATCACCTCCTGTTCTCTATTCACACCACCACTCCATTTCTGCAAACAAGACAAAGAGAGAGTTGGGCCAGAACACATTATTTCGGACTGCACCCCCGGTTTTAATCTCTGCACCCCTATTCTTACTGGGCTTGAACTGTATTGTTTTTTTTTATTGTCTTTGTTTTTTTTATTTTTTTTAGTTTTGGCATTTTTTTTTATTATTGTGTGTTGTTATATCTCTTTGCTAATAAAAATAAAAATATAAAAATTATAAAAAATTAAAATCAATAAAAATATTTTGGAAAGATTTAAGCACACGTGCGACNGCTCGCGTAGGCCTTGTGCTGAAAATCTTTTNCCTTTCTTTTACAAGAATCAAAAATAAATAAAAATGTTTTGGAAAGATTTAAGCACACGTGCGACCGCTCGCGTAGGCCTTGTGCTGAAGATCTTTTCCTTCTCTTTTACCAAAATTAAAAGTTAAATAAAAATATTTTGAAAAGGTTTAAGCACACGTGCGACCGCTCGCGTAGGCCTTGTGCTAAAAAAACCTTTTCTCTTTTATATAAAAATACCAAAAAAATATAAAATCTTCAAAAACTAAAAATATCTTCAAACATCAATTTTTTCTGAAAGAACTACGTAACCCTGATTTTTCAGTATGACTGAGAATACGTAGGAGCAAGGTCAATCCTTGTCGGGCCCAAAAAACTAAAAAAATATTTTTGTTTCTTTATATCGTTGTTCTTGGGATAGATAAACATTTTGCAAACCACATCTTTATTCGCGCATTTAATTAAAGGTANTGTCTTAGGGCAGGCGTTGTAGGGTGCTAATACCTTCCCTAAACGTAACCGACTCCCGAACCCGAATTTCAGTTTTCGCAGACCTTGCCTTATCATGTTATGGTTTTTTCCATAGTTTTCCAGAATAAACTATGGTGGCGACTCCAAAACATTTCTCAAACGGTTTTCTCTTTGGATCGTCGTCTCGTCGCGATTTTCTGGTTGCGACAATAACAAACAGTAACACTAGAATTTATACAAATTGCTCCCCTTATCTGAAAAAACTTCACAGTTTATTTGACATGGACGCTCTAAACCGTGTTCCTCAGAGCAAATTTCAAAGACGCTCTATAAATCACCCAATGGTGATAGAATTAGCTTTTTAGACTAGAAATTACCACAAATTTGAAGTAGAACACTTCTAGTGGCATGCATTCAATAAAATAGAAATGCCCTAGGTTCTAGAAACAGTGGAAAAAAGGGGAAAGATGACTTACCGGTAGAAACAAGAAATTGTTCGGTCCGTTACGGAGCTCTCGACGTGGTGAACATTTGAGCACCACCTATTCAAAGATTGAACGGTTAAATTTGCTGGGAATTTAGAAAGAAGGCAAAGAAAATGTTTTAGGGCAAAAAGGGTTTTCTGTTTTTTAGAGAGAGAAAGGGAAATTTGGTAGAATGAGAAACTGACTTTTGGAGAAAGACCCTGCAAAGGTCATGTGCCCATAGTCTGATGGCCCTGACTGCCTCCAACTAGGACCCAATAACCCCTTTTACCTTAATTAAATTTTGGTTTAAACTTCATTTTGGTCCCTAAGTTACAAGCGGATGTTCAGTTTAGTCCCCGTTTTTAAAAATGTAAATCTTTGGTCCCTAAGTTATAAAAAAATGTATCAAATGAGTCTTTTTTTAACTTGAAATATTGTTTTTGGTTGTTTCTTAACAACTGCTACATCTTTAGATTGCTTTGATTTGTTTCTTAATAATAACAGTACTTTAGATTGCTCTTTGTACTTTGACCATGAACATAAAAAAAAGACTTATTTTTTATAACTTAGAAATAAAAGGTTTACATTTTTAAAAGCGGGGACTAAACTAAACATCCGCTCGTAACTTAGGGACCAAAAAGAGATTTAAACCTTAAATTTTTATCCACATTTTCTTTTTAATGTAAAATATAACTATATTTTTTTTTGGCCTTTATACAATGTATAATAATATAAAACTTTTAATTTATATTTGAAATTTTAACTTATGTTATATTAAAAGAGTGATGAAGATAACCCGCATTTACATTTATTTAACATATATTACAAAAATAAAATGATTCTAAAGAATAACTTTTTTATTTAAAAAATAAATAAAAATAAAAATAAAAAAATAATATAAAATAAATGTAAACTTATGTATCAAAATACCAACATAATTTGTTTTTTGTTTTATATAGTGAAAATATTGTTTTGTACTTACAAATGTTTGTTTGGACGTTTTGAACAGTAAAAGTTATTCGTTTTAATTTCTTTTAACTAAAAGTAATACTTGTGTGGAATAATTTAATTTGGTAATTTTTAAATATTAACTTAAATTGAACATAAAATACGGAATAAAAAACAAAATAAATTGTTTGTATTATAATAAAAAAGGTAAAATTTGAGCTGAATATTATTATTGCATATAATGTTAGTCTTTATTTTAATGAAAAATGCACTTCAATACTTGTTTATATACTTTATTTAAACAAATCGTTTAATTTTATCAATTGTTTTAGGTATGTAAAAAATAAGTAACTCTTCAAATTGAAATGATACCAAACTCCGCTCTCTCTTATACAAGAAGCTACACTCTGTTTCAAAAATAATCACTTGATATCAATTACAATAAAATAATGTTCAAAGTAACAAAAGAACTCTTATGCAGCATCTTATATATATTCTTATTGTGGAGTTTTTCTTTCCGGTAAGATTCTTATTATAGAGAAAAAAAAATTAAGAATCACACTTCAGTGCCATATGATATGAACGATTTAATTACGTAATTAAGACCATCCCAATAGATAAACTATTTAATGAAGTAACATAAAGATAAAGAATAATAACGAAAATGGGAAGTAATTGACAAGAAAGGACAAGAATGAAATCAAACTCAAACCGTAGATATTGGAGCGAAATTAACATCCAAGATAGCATTACAAATTAAGGCATCACTACTTTATTTCACACGTTAAACTAGTTCCACTCCCAAAGGAACAAAGGCTATGCCCGTAATTTCAACAGTGAAAAATAGAAATGAAGATAATAGGTTCGCCAAAAAAGATAATAAAAAGGTTCCCGAGGAAATATATATATATATATATATATATATATATATATATATATATATATATATATATTTTTTTTTTTTTTTTAAATTTTAAACCATTTTTCTTCGGGTTTGGGTGGCTCAAGCTATGACTTACCATTCCGGTTACCGTCACTCTCACCGTCACCGCTCATCCCTTCGGTGACAGACGCGAGCTTCTGCAGGTTGAGCTTCACAACGGTGTCAGCAAAGAGACGCGTGTCCTCCTCGGTGTTCCCCTCGGGCACATCCACCACGTAAGATTCCAGAACAACGGTCCAGATCTTGCCATCGCGCTCGAAGCCGTGCACGGAGGTCACGGAGTGGTAGTTCCTGAGGCGGTGCTCGCCGCCAACGATGGTGAAACCGATGACGTGCCGTTCGTCGTCAAGGAGGTCGAGGCGCTCGGTGCTGGTGGCTGCCGGTAACCCGGAGATGACGTTAACGTCGCGAGTGGAGCCTACGACGAGCTGGAAATCCTCCTTGACATGGCAGCTCTTGATGAAGTGCTTGTAGGCCTGGGGGTTGTCGAAGCAGCGGACGACGGACCAGACAGTTTGCGGCGGCGCGTGGATTCGTTGGGCGAGGAGGGAGGAGCATTGGCGCGCTGTCATGGAGTAGGTGTGGTGCTCCATGATAGAGGGTATGAGGTCGGCGAACTCGTCGGGAGTCAACCCGGATGGGAGCTCCAGGTGGTGGCGGGTCGGGTGCGTCTGAGTCGGATCCTGCTCTGCGCAGGAGGTGTTGGTTCGGTCCATAGCGAGCGCAGAGTGGGAGAGAGAGTTGCGAACTGAAAAGGGTAATGTTTTGAAAATAAAAAAGGTTTTGTTTTTGAGGAGATGTGGTGTGTAACCGTATCACTGAATATCAATACAAAGGGAATGGTCTGACACCTAATCGAGTATGGTTTTGTCCTTTTATTTTATCTTTTCTCATAAAGAATGCTAATTATTTTGCAATTTCCAGAAATTAAATATGGGAATTTTCTTTATTTGAGCGTCCCTCGACTAACCTCATCCACGTTCAGCCAATTATATAATACGGCTATACATGCTCCATTCATTTTAAAGTATGTGTCGGGTTACAACATAAAGCTCTAACAAATTTTAAATTTACAATAAAATCAAATCAATTCACCGCTTCTCCAAGTTTTACTTATTTTAAAAACAAAAGATATACTTCTTAAATAAAATTCAGGATGTGGTAATTAAAAATTTAAATGTTTTTAGTATAATAAAAAACTATATCAAGATTCTGTAATGGATAATAATCCTATTTCAAGAACGGCAATAAATTTTAAATAATAATATTTTGAATTTGTGATGTATCAATATTAAATACAAATTTTGTAAGAAATCATAACTTGTTACCAAAAAAAATATATAGTAATTCTTAAAATTTGGAATAGCCGGTGTATGGTGTGATATCTGGGACGAGCGGTTACGGAGAATAGTCGATCAGTTATGTATGACATCATGTCTATGATGGACCATAATTGGATAAATTCTTATTATTGGGTTTGTAGTCCACTAGAATAAAAGATATCTTATTAAAGATATTGAGAATAATATCTGATTAAAGATATTGATAAAGCTGGTTATGAACAACCAGGTAAATCTGTTCCAAGTAATTCTATTTATTTTTTATTGGGCTTATGATAATCTATAAATACAGGGCTAAGGCTAAAAGTCAGGTACGTTCCACTTACGCTCTACAAAAATCCTATTCCCTGCTCTCTCATTCAGATTCATAAAACAAAGAACCAAGGTTCTTCTACCATATGCCTAACTTGAGCGTCGCAGTGCCATTGCAGGTACCTCCTCCCTCGGTTAAAGCTTGAAGACCAACGAACGGTCAAGGTTGAAGTGAAGCGAGCGGTCAAGAACCAGGACAAGCGAACGATTGGAGAATTCCAGATACTAGAAAGTGACAAAGCCGCATCCGCCAAGTCAGTCTCTCGGTCCCTAAATTTTACACCGAAACATATTGCATTCCATAATATATATGCGTTACCATATGTTATATTCCATAATATATTATTATGTATGCATTCAAGTGCATGTTTGAATTCAAATGCAGGTTCGAAGAAAAGATTTCCTTTCGCTTAAACGCCTTTAATTGAGATTATGTTCTTGATATCTACTCTATTGTTAAGCCCCTGACAAGTGTACCAGATCATTATCAAGTAATATATAAACGGTTAGTCCGAGTATTGTTCTCTCAAAGGACTCTTAGGCCTTATCTTTCATGTAAGTTGATCTTATAAGACTTGAGAAAGAAATAATTTTGCAGTGTGAATGCAAAACAAAATAAACATGCAAATGCAAGTGAATCAATTGGCAAAGAAAAGATATGAATGGAGTTGTTGGGGGTTTACAATTTCATCTTATCCATCCTCTTATATGTACTTTTCTTATTTAATTCGCTATATTATCTAATTGCCATGCAAACTTTCTTAGCCTACCCTAAACCCAATTCCTTGGCGAAAAGAGCCTACTATTAATTACTAGTTTACTATCTCTAGTCTCCCTGACTAATTAATAATGCATTAAAGTACAAAAGCAAACTACAATTGATCATCTTACTCCTATATCTAGGCAGTATTGCTTAAATAAGGAATTTCCTATCAGTTCATGACTTCCTTGTACGTTCCCGTATCAACAAAGGCAAATATCTTCTTATCGAATGAGTTAAACGATAGAAGCATTAAGCATAGATAAGAAACCTAACAATTGATAATATAAGCATATGAATAAAATAATAATTTCAATATAAGAGAGCTTCAAAAGATTACATTGTTTCACCAACAACAAAGGGTTTACTTCACCATAGACATGGTGAAACTAGATGGAATTTAATGAAAGAATGGAAGAGTAAACCCAAGAAACTACCTCTAAGGAGTGTAGAACTGTTGTGGACGTCTCTGCTTGCCAAAAGATTCCTTTGACGGTCGCACTGAGGCTATTTATAAAGCATAAAAGTAACAGAATTTAAGCCCAAGCCCAACATTCCACCGCTCAACACCTGATTTGGCCGCTCAGTGGTTTCCCTCCCAGCCCCAGACCGCTCAGCGGTCCAGTCTGCCACTCAACGGTTTGCCTCCTAATCGCAAGACGCTCAGCGCTGCCACTCAAGTGAGAAATAATGACTTCACCTACAAGACTGGCGCTCAGCGTTGGCATTTGGCGCTGAGCGGTGAACTTGACTCTTCTTTTCTTCCTTTTTTCCTCTTTTCTTGAGTCTAAGTCCTCCCTACTTCACTTCCATCTTCAATTCTCATCAAAACCCTGCAAAACAATGCAAGAACAAGCATAATATCTCTAAAAATAACTTTTGACTCTCATGTGACTCAACTAAGTGTTTTACTTGATTCTAAGCTCATTCTAATCTATTAAGGGTGTGTTTTGATATCAAATTGAAGCATAAAAATAACGGTTTTTAGACTTATGAATTCTTGGAGGATGTTAAACACTTATGAATTATCTGTGACATATCTTAATTTCATGTTGATCTTCAAACGTTGAACGAAAGATCGAACGATGAGACCTATAAATGCAAGTTTAAATATTCAGGTGAATCTTATCTTATTCTGATTCATCTTGAGAGTACACTAAAAAGCAAGCTTGCTGACTTGAGCGTCAGAGTGTTTCTTGTAGGATCACTGCCGATCGGAAGAATTGCGAATCATAAGACCGGTTGAATCGAAGGACGTGGAGGCAAGGAAAAGCGAAGTTAAAGGAGAGCAACTTTAGTTACAGGTGGTTCAAGAGATTCAAAGGCACATGAAAGAATTGAGGACGAAGGTAGCGACTGTGAGAACAGAGCGGGATGAAGGACCGGGCGGGTGGTCAGTGCAACAGTTGGTGAATAATGAAGCCGAGGGCCTCGGGCTAGAAAAACGAGGAGAAAACAGTCATACCATCCAAGACGAAGGCAGGGGACCAGAGGCGAACAACGCCATGCGAAGGAACACCCAAAATGGCGGTCCCAATGTAGAAAATTTGGTTGTCGAGAATATCCCCGATTGGGAAAATCCCTTGGCATTGGTAGAGCGTCCATGTTAAGTCCCTAGCAAGTGTACCAGATCGTTATGAAGTAATATAAAACGGGTAAGTCCGAATATCGTTTTCCCAAAGGACTCTTAGGCCTTAGCTTTCATGTAAATTGATCGTGTAAGACTTGTGAAGGAATTAAATTTAAGTGTTGAATGCAAAGAACAAAAATAAACATGCAAAATGCAAATGAACCAGTTGGCAAGGAAAAGATATGGATGAATGGAGTTATTGGGGTTTACAATTTCATCTTATCCACCCTCTTATATCTACTTTTCTTATTTAATTTGCTTTATTATCAAATTGTCATGCAAACTTTCTTAGTCTACCCCAAACCCAATCTCTTGGCGAAAAGAGTCTATTACTAATTACTGGCTTACTATCTCTAGTCTCCCCTAGTAATTAGCAATGCATTTAAATGGACTTAGGAAAGCAAACACAAACAGACTTGGCAAGCCTCTAATATCAACACTCAAACATATATGCATGTTCAATTCAAAAGGCCTTTTATGGATGCAATGGGGCCAAGGACAAGGGAGGATATGATATGGATGAGAAGTTACAAACCAAAGGAAATAAAGGAGCAATGGGGAACAAGTGAAACACAATCAAATCACACCCAAAATCCTCTAATTCAATCCTCTTCTTGACTCCATTATTCACGCAATTTTTTTTATTTTTCTCATTTTTCTGTATTTTTTTTTCTTTATTTTTCATCTTGTCTCTTTTCTTTTCTCTCTTTTCAGAACACAACTCTAAGAGACAAGATAACACAACATATATACAAAAAAAACAAAACAAGAAGAGGAACCAACTAGCCAATTCCTCATAATCCCCCAGGAGACCACACTTATTCCCAAAACAATTCCAAAGCTCCAAAATTCCCTAAGGTTCAGGTAATCATGGTTTTTCACTTAGGGCTAGTGTATCAGCTTCAAAACAAATAAATGGGGAAAGCATAGGCTCAAAGGGGCTATCAAAGGATAAAAAAAGGGTAGGCTCATTTGGCTAGAGAGGCTCAACAACAAAACTGCCTTTATCACTTCCAAACAAGCATATCAATCAAGAATCATCAAAAAGAGTCAAGCCAAGGCATATGTGCAAGCAATCAAGAGACATATCACACACGAGAAAGAATATTAAGTGGCTAAAATCTCACACAGGGCATTTCTGTCACAATCAAATCAACTCTCTCAAACATCATAATCATATTCCAAACAAAGAAAAGCAAGGATTTCCAACAAATCAGAGTATCAATGAAGTGAAAGACACATCTATAACCTAAACAAAGTCCAGAAATCAAGAGAAACATTCAAAACTGTACACAAGACAAAACAAAAACTATCTTGAAAACAAAAAATTTAACGTAGAAAAAATAAACTAATCAAAGAAAAATCAGAATCTCCCCAATAGACCACACTTAAACTACACAATGTCCTCAGTGTGTCACAATCATAAGATTAGAAATCAAAACAGTCAACAGATCATGGACAAGTGCTATAAAAGTGGGAAAGGGAGAGAAGGAGGGAAAAAAAAACTCCCCTTATCATGGTGGCAGTTGCCAATTTTGGACTTGCAGAGAAGTGTCTTCCATAAATGGATCAAGAAATGAAGTGCTGAGGAAGG
Organism: Vigna radiata var. radiata; assembly: GCF_000741045.1. Classification (NCBI taxonomy): domain Eukaryota; kingdom Viridiplantae; phylum Streptophyta; class Magnoliopsida; order Fabales; family Fabaceae; genus Vigna; species Vigna radiata. Next base: position 17,887,026 of record NC_028357.1, read on the forward strand.
ACTTCATCCGCCAAATCTGATCCAGAAGAGAAATGTCTTCCACAACCAGATCAAGGAAGGGATGATTCATCAGTAAATCACCTTCAGTCGTGGAAGACGAAGAAAGTCCACCTGGCTTAAAATATCTGCTCATATATGCTTGGTCCTCAACATCTTTATCAGTCTCCTCAGATGCAAGAGTAGGGACATCTGAAGGTGGGAAACTAGGTGGCACAATGAGCACAAGACTCTAGTTCCCATCTCCTAGGTCGACGACACTAACATCATTTTCCAGATTCTGAACAGTCTTAGAATGTAACTTTGAATCTTGAGACTGCTCCTGAATGAACTGAGTGGTCGTTTGCCCCATCTGGTTGCTCAAACTCTGAATTGACGCTCTGGTCTCTTGCATGAACTGAATGTTCTGCATGGCCATCTGCCTAAGTAACTCCTCCAATGTAGGCTCAGAAGTAGAAGGTTGAGGAGCTATTTGGGCAGGAGCATCATACTGCTGACTCTGGTATTGTTGGACTGGTGGAGGCATAAAAGTATTCTGAGATGGTTGATATTGTTGTGGAGCGTCATATCATCCCAAGCTAGGGTCATTCCACCCAAGATTGTTGTTGTAACCATATTGCACATGGGAGAATTCGTCTAGAAACTGATGCTCAAGATCTTCCAAACTGGTGACGGATCTTGGAGGAAGACCATAAAGCCAATCCCTTGCTGCTCCTTGTAGTGAATGCGGAAATACCCTTAAAAACATGTGATCATAAGGGACATGAGGAGGTTTCATTGAAGAGAAAATGGTGTAGAACTCCTCCAAATGTCTGTGAGGGCATTCACCTGCATAAATCCCAAATGAAAGGACAACGTAAATACTAGCAAAATGAGGTGACGGCATGCTAGACCAAAGCAAGGCAAATGAAATGTTGGGTGGTTGCAACGAGCTGCATGATTGAACAAAAAACTCCAAAGAAAATCTCCAGCCCAAGGAGTGTGGCGGCCCTAGACTTCCGTGCTATCACATAATGAATAAAAATAAAATATTGGACAATAGCTTTTTCATTCAACCTATACCCATCACCAAGAACATGTTGAAGAAGAAAATTTCTGCTGCCAAACGTTCCAGCCACCACCAATAAATCTGCAGCCGAGAGAGAGTATATGTCTTGGAAAGTGACGACTGCCACCAAAACCTAGGACCGTGAGAATGTTCTCCAAAATGGGTGGGGTCCACCTACAATAAATCCCTAGATGCCATATCATGTTTTTTTTTACTATTGGGCTTAGTCTATTCTAGCAAAATTGGCCCACATTACAAAAATTCATCTACAAATTCTAAATTACTAAGCTAAGCTAGATTAATTCTAAATTCCCTTGTGGAGAGTCATCACTCAATTGGTGCCCTTCCAAAAGTCTCACAGTGTGATTCCAAAATTGCCCTGAAAATAAAAATAGGAATAATTAAGCTCAATTAATTCAAATTAATTAAAATAAGAATTATTGGTCTAATTAAGCCCAAATGGTGAAAATGACACAATAACTAAAAATTAAGCACAATTCATCAACACAATTAGGCGCGAAAAACTAAGTGAATGGTGTAAAATATTGATTCATCAGCCGTTGAGCGGTTTCCCCTTAATCGCGCCACCGCTCAGCGGTCTGTTTCACCGCTGAGCGATTTGCCCCTAATCGCAGAACTGCTCAGCATCAACGCCTGGGCGCCAGACAGTGGCTTCTCTCTCGAATTTGACGCTCAACGTTGGATTTTGACGCTCAACGGAGCATAAAATCTTCTTTTTTTCCTTTTTCTTCTTCTTTCATGAGTCTAAGTCCTTCCTACTTCACTTCCATCCTCAATTCCCATCAAAACCATGCAAAACAATGCAAAACAAGCATAATATCTCTAAAAACAGCTTTTAACTCTCATGTGACTCAACTTAAGTGCTTTACTTGATTCCGAGCTCATTCTAAGCCACAAAAGGTGTGTTTTGATATCAAATTTAAGCATGAAAATAACGGTTTTTAGAGCGTTATCAGTCCAGACCAGGCTGAGGGACTTCATCCTTTTACTGCTGCTGTATTTAGGGCCTTAATGCCAAAAAACAAAGTACTTCCAGCAATGGAAAGGTATAGTGGAGTGACTGATCCAGAGAAGCATCTTTGGTCTTTTGTGGATGTGTTGGGTGACCGACAAGTGTACCAGATCGTACAAGTAATATAAAATGGTACGACCAAGTATCGTTTCCCAAGAGACTCTCGGCACTAGACAATCGTGTGATAACTCGATTAAGTAAGACTTAAAAGGAACGAAATCATTAGTTTAGAATGCAAACACATAAAATTAAATATGGATGCAGTTTTGATCAATTGAAGAGTAAAACAATAATGAATGAAGTTTGTATTATGAGATGAATATGTTGTTGGGGTTAGATTTCACCAAGTTTACTCTCATGTATATAAGAATTCTTCTTCTTTTTCATTAATGTCAACGCCACTCTCTAAATTACTTAAAACCCGATGTCTCGGCAAAGAAAGCATGTCCTTAATTACTAGTTTACAATTTCTTGTCTCCCTAGTAATTAATTCTGCATTAAGATTAGGAGCCTAAGATGACCAAGACTCATAACCCCATCCCTAAGCAATACTACTCTTGGGAATAATTATACAAGAACCTGAATTGTAATGAACCTCCCGACACTCATGCAATTCATACATCATGCTATGAATGAGTTTGATGAGTCAATATTTTATCGACTTCATTTGGTTTATTGTGCTAAAATTAATCAGGGAAGTGTGTTTAAATGTCCGATATTTTTCCACTTTTGCTAATTGTGCTTAATTTGACCGAAAATTCTAATTTTAATTAATTTGATTTTTCTGAGTTAATTAATTGCATTATTTATTATAGGGAAATTTTGGAGATACAATTTTGGACATTAGGGAAGACATCAATTCATTCAAGACTCTCCACAAAGACACTTTAGAATTAGTCAAATTTTAATTTAGTAGATTAGGCTTTTTAAACCAAGTTTTGTAATATTGGGCCAAATTTTGGCAAAAACATGATGGGCCCAATGGGAGGGAGATGATTTGGCACCTAGGGTTTCTTTAGGGTGGTCCCCACCCTTTCATTTTGGTGACACATACATGGTCCTAGGGATTGTAGCCGTCACATATTCTGCACATTTTTTTTCTCCTTACTTTGCTGGTTAAGCTCTCTTGGGAATGATAATGTGGCTCATGGTTTTTTTTGGAATTGTTGAATGAAACAACACTTTCCTTCTGATAAGCTTTTCTTTAAACATTGTTTGGGGGGAATGAAGAATAGCTAGCAGCTGTCACATTCTTTTCATTTTTCTTGGCTGGAATGTTTATTAATTTGGAGAGGAATACTTGATTCTGGAAGGAAGATAGCATCACTTTCTTGCTTGAGACATGCTGACTACTTGGGATTGTTATCACGTGTTGGTTTCCTTGGAGTAGCTGCTCAACAATCACTTTATTTCACAAATTTTATTATAGCTTGAATTGATGATGAGTCTCTCGGTCAAAGGATAGTATTTCCTTGGTAAGTGTCACGTCCTGGAATTGGAAAAGCACATTTCAATTTCTTTAAAAAGTCTTTCGGTCAAGAAACGGTGCTTGGGTTAGGAGGAGGCGCTAGTACTGTTGGCTTTAAATTAGAAAGAATGTTGATTTCATTTGCTTCTCTTGATTCACGGTCACATCCTATGGGTACTACGTTGCTGCCCAAGTAAAGATTAGCCTTCTTTTCTTTTCTTTATTTTGTGAAATCAAAAGTATATTAGGTAGAAGTTGATGTTGTTGAGTGATGATGGGACGGTGATGCAGAGGATGTTGCTTCAAGGGCTGGCACGTTGCAGTTGGAAGCAAATTCAAGTTGGTAGAAAGGGTGTTCACGGTTTTTGCTGAATTAAAGTGATTGTGGGTCCGGTGATGGGAGTTGTCCTGGAAGCTCATTTAAAGCATTTGAAGAAAATTGAATAGTCAATATGGAATTGGTGGCACATGCCATGTACAACTTAGGAGAAGCTATTTTTAATTGGAGGAAGCAACACGATATTTTCATTATTGGGAGAAGCATATTCCATGATTCAATTTAGCTGGGAGGAGTACACACGTTGCCACATTCGTGTGAGAGGATTATAGGTTTCTTTCACATTATTTTAATGCTTGATCCGAGAAGTTTGCTAACTTTCGTTATTTTTCTTATTTTTTTTTTCTTATTTCAGTGTTCATAGTCTAGGAAGTTAATTCTCACTCTTTTAATTTGTTCCAACATTTTTACTTTTAATATTTTATTAGATAATTGTTTATGTAGTGTTGAGTTGAACATTTTATCTTACTTCAATGTTGTTTAGTTTGTTTAGTAGTGATAATTTATCTATCATGTTAGTTTTAATATCCAACCTTAGTTAGTTTTAATTTGCGTGTTTTAATTCAGTTTAATTGCATTCGCAAGACACTTTCAAACCCCCCCACTGTATGTGTGTTCGACTTAATTCCTGAACCATTGTTCGTCCTTGAGAGAAGACCTAGGAGTCACTTCCTAGTTATACTGCATTTATCATATGCAATCAAATTTGTATGGGCCGCGACACCCATCAAATTTTGGCGCCGTTGCCGGGGACCAACGGTTCAGTTTTAGGTCTTTTGTTGTTTTAGTGTGTTGTGTGTGTGTGTTAGTTTGTGATTTGTTTCATATGTGTGAGTATGTTTGTTTTGCTTGTTTAGGTTGTTTTGAGTTTTTGAAATTTGTGTGCTATCGTTTCATGGTTATAGGGTGTTGTGACTTGGTGCATGACTAGAGGAAATCCTGGACTCATACCATCCTTTGATCCTGAGATTGATAGGACTTTTCATAGGTTAGCTAGGCATTCTAGGAATTTATCTGTAGAGTCTGTTTTTGAGTCAGTTCCATTAGACACTGTGCATCCTACTCTTGAATCTGAATCCACTGCTGAATACTTTGTGTATACTGCATCTGTTGCATCTGCATCTGATTCTCATTCTGATTCTGTTGTTTTTTGCACTGAGAACAATATGGCACAACCTCCACCTCGCGAGAGGACTTTTTGGGAGATGGCTGCACCTGATTTCAGTTATGAAAGCTTGTGTATCCAATATCCTGAGGAGGAAGTGCCATTTGTTCTCAAGACTAGACTGATCTATTTGTTGCCCAAGTTTCATGGCCTTGCAGGTGAGTGTCCGCATAAGCATCTGAAAGATTTCCACTATGTGTGTTCATCTATGAGGCCTCAAGATGTTCCTGAGGATCAAGTCTTCTTAACGACATTTCCTTATTCATTAGAGGATGCAGCAAGGGAGTGGATGTACTACTTAGCACCTAGAGCCATCACCAGTTAGGATGATATGAAAAGGTTATTCTTAGCAAAGTTTTTCCCAGCATCCCGAACCACAACTATCAGAAAAGACATCACTAGGATTAGGCAGCTTGGTGGAGAGAGCTTATATAAGTATTGGGAGAGATTCAAGAAGCTTTGTGACAGTTGTCCTCACCATCAGATACCAGAGCAACTCCTTCTCCAATATTTCTATGAAGGTCTCAATAGCTTGGATAGGAGTATGATTGATGCTGCCAGTGGTGGAGCACTAGGAGCTACGACTCCTACTGAAGCCAGGCACTTGATTGAGAAGATGGCTTCCAACTCCCAGCAGTTTGGCACCAGGAGTGATACTATTGTGGTGAAGGGGGAGTACATGATATTGTTACCCAGTCTTCATTATCTGATGATAGGAAATTAGAAAGCAAGATTGACTCCCTTGTGAGTTTGGTGTCGTAGATGGCTTCAAATCAGAGACCATCATCTCCCTCTACATCTGTTGCACGACATTGTGGTTTGTGTCTCTCCAATGAGCACTATACAGATGAATGCCCTGCTTTGCAACAACCTACTGGCCATGATGCATCTCCAGCTTATGCTGCAAACATACAAATCAACAGGCAGCCACAACAACCAAATTATGACTTGTCCAACAACAGGTATAACATAGGGTGGAGGAATCACCCAAATCTTAGATGGAATAATAATGCACAGCAGCAACAACAGTCACAACAACAACCACCACATTTCCAGAATGTTGCAGGTCATAACATTCCATATGTGCCTCCGCATGTCTAGAGATATCAGAGGCAACAACAGCAAGAGATTCCTGCCCAGCCAGCTCCTCCACCTTCTTCTGAGCTTACATTAGAGGACTTGTTTAAGCAGATTCAACAAATGAACGCTCAGAATATGCAGTTCCAGCAGGAATCTAGAGCTTCTATTCAGAACCTTACTACTCAGATGGGTTAGATAGCAACACAATTTAACCAGGCACAGTCACAAAATTCTGACAAGTTGCCATCCCAGACTGTGCAAAATCCGAGGAATGTGAGTGCCATCACCTTCAGATCAGGGAAGCAGATTGTTGTGCCCATAGAGCCCACTCCCACATCTACACCCACACCTACTACTAGTCACAGAAAAGAGGACCAGACTGGTCCAAGCAGGACATTTGAGGCTGGTGGACCTTCTTTCTTTTTCGGTGGTTCTTCTTCTACTCTAGGTGGATCTTCTTCTTCTTCGACCACCACCACCAATGTGCCTCCTCCGTTGCCTGAGCGACCTATACCTTTTCCCTTCCCTCCAAGGGCAATTCCTAGCAAAAAGATGGAAGAGGTGGACAAGGAGAAATTGGAGACCTTCAGGAAGGTAGATGTGAACATACCTCTACTTGATGCTATCAAACAGATTCCAAGGTATGCAAAATTCTTGAAGGACTTGTGCACAAACAAGAGGAAGATGAAAGGTAATGAAAGAATCAGCATGGGTAGGAATGTATCTGCACTCATTGGTAAGTCGGTCCCGCACATTCCTTAAAAGTGCAAGGACCCAAGTATATTTTGCATTCCTTGTGTGATTGGAAATAGTAGATTTGAAAATGCCATGCTTGATATGGGTGCCTCTATTAATGTGATGCCTTTGTCTATCTATAAATCTTTGTCTCTTGGTCCTTTACAACCTACGGGTGTAGTCATTCAATTGGCTAACAATAGTGTTACACACCCCACAGGTTGCATAGAGGATGTCTTGGTTAGGGTTGGTGAGTTGATTTTTCCTGCTGACTTTTATGTTTTGGAGATGGAGGAGGGGTTCTCTCATGGATCTTTTCCCATTATCTTAGGCAGGCCATTTTTGAAAACTGCCCGAACCAAGATTGATGTGTATGCTGGAACTTTATCCATGGAAATTGCTGATATCGTTGTTCACTTTAATATTCTTGATGCAATGAAGTTTCCAGCTGAGGACCACTCTATTTTTAAGATAGACATGTTGGATGACATTATTGATAAATATGTTGTTGATGAGTTTGGTTCTTTGCATGAGAAAGAATATTCTTTTCTATCTTCTTTACATTCATGCATTGAATCTGAATTTGAATCAGGATGTGAAAATGATGTTGATATTGTTGTGGATTTTGAAGAGGATTGTGATATCCATGATGTTGATGATGTTCTTGATATTGAGGATGTTGATGAAGCATCTGTCATGGATATTGATTTAGAGTCTGATGAGATGGGTGATTTGCCTTTACCTGTAAATTCTTTAGAGTCAGAATGCATTAACCACGTTGCAGGAAGTACAAATGAATCTGACTTGCAGGCACCCACTCTTGAGTTGAAACAATTGTCGGATAACCTCAAGTATGTGTACTTAGAGGATGATGAGAAGAAATCGGTGATCATTGTTGACGGATTGGCTAGTGTACCAAATCGTACAAGTAATATAAATGGTAAGACCAAGTATCGTTTTCCCAAGAGACTCGTATGGCTTCCTCGTTCGCGTGAATTAAAATAATAAGACTTGAGAAATTAAAATTAATAAATTGGGTTTGAGAGTAAAAATATTAACATGCAAAATAAAGATTGATTCAATTGG
>NC_028357.1:17897244-17900914 GCF_000741045.1 Vigna radiata var. radiata
TCCTCGCACACAATTCATTCATACACCATGCCTAGCATCATGACCACAATCATAAATTCATCACCCATCTATTTTATGGATATCATTATGCATTACAATTCACTTCTCTTTCACAACAAATAATCGTCAAGTAGATTCATCAAGCACATCAGGTGGTCCAACACTTTCAGAGCAAGTGGTAAAGCCAAGAGTACACACCAAAATAAAAATAAAAATTCAACCTATTATATGAATTTAAACAGAAAAAAAATAAAACAAATAAAAGAAAGAAAACAAAAGTGTTAGGAGTCCTCCTCACTCTCATCATCTGCGTCTTCAAAGTTCTCCTCCTTAGTGTTAGGAGCTCCAGCTGCTCCAAAACCACTACTCTGCGCTTGCTGCTCAGGCCAAGCCACAGCTGCATGAAACTCATCCATGGTCCACCTGTGTGCTGGTGGATGGTCATATAATCCAACGATCATCTCAGCTGTCGTCACCTGTCCTCTGTTAAGGGCCTCCATCCAGGCCTCCATCATGGACATATACATGTCCTTCATCTGGAAAAGGCTCCGCGTGCTGAGCTGGTACCTCATCGGGCACCTGCTCCTACTGAGCAACAACTCTCCTACGCCTTCTCCTGGGTGCTACCCCTGCTGCATCAGTTGCACCTGCTGCTCCAACCACAGCACAAAACTGGTGAAAATATGCTGCATCAATGACATTCCTGAGTCTCTCAAATGGGGGAACGACAATGTTCACCCCAGCCTGCTGGCACAGAAAAGTGATCAAAGAGGGATGCCCCAATGGCATCCTACTGCTAATAGTCATGGCACAGGTCCTGATCTCGTCGGCGATGATCTGGCCGACGTTTACCTCCTTTTGTCTCATGAGACAAAAAATAAGACGAACTCTATGAATAGTGATATCAGAGATGTGGGAGCACGACTGGATGTTAGAATGGGTGAACGCCATCCAGTATCTAGCTAATGGAATCATATCCAACTGTCGAATGTTTACCGGCGCACCACTAGCGTTAGTCTGAAAGTGTCCTCCCGGAAGACACACAACCTCCTCAATATCAGCTACATCATTAAGCACACCAGAATGTGTTGCATACTGGCATCGCTCCCCTAGCAACTCTGTTCCTAAGAAGTTGTTAATGGTATCGGGGTCATAACTGATAATATGCCCCCTCACGAAGCTCCTATATCTCCCAGCAGCCACTTCTCCTCTGGGTACTACGTTGGTGTAAAACTCCTTCAACAACTCTACACTGGTAGGTGCCGGATAAGTAGTTAGTTTCTCCCAATCTCCTCCTCAAATTCAGGAACCAAGTTAGGTAGAAAGGAGGTCTTCCTCTCCATAAACAACCTCCTCTCTTGTACAGTGGCAAAGTGTTCCTCATGTTGCCTGGAAAGGAACCTTTGAGAGTCAAATCCTCTCGAGCTCTCTGACATCTTCCTCTTTCCTCCAGTGTTTCTTGTCCGGCGCGATGCTGAAGCCATTTCTGTAGCAAATACAATAGGCCAAAAACCACAGAATTCTTTTGTCATGAGTTAATGCATCAACAAATATTCAGATCCAGCAAAATTTTCACAAAGAGTGCACAGATTCCCCCCTTTTTAATAAAACAAAAAAAACCACAAAACACAGCATACCGCCCGGCGGTACAGAGGCTTACCGCCCGGCGGTATGCATCCAGCTTGAATACCGCCCGACGGTACAGACACACCGCCCGACGGTAAGCAGGTTTTCAAAATTTTTTCCACAAAACGCTCCTAATCTCCACTCAACTACTAATTCCAAACATGCAATTCAATTCCACACAGTTTAATTGGTCCAAAACAGTTCCCAATTCAACAATTTGTGCAAAGAATCTCAAAGCCCTAAATTACCTAATTTCTAGACATGCTCAACAAGAATTTCAAAATCAAGAACATAAAAAATGAAAAATTACAACTTACTTGAGTCGAGTTATGAATGCTAGCAACAATTCCTTCAAAAGATGATGGAAAACTCAAAATACACACTCCCACCAAGAAAAACCCACAAATGAGCAAGAACAAAACCCTTTTTGTGAAAAGGTGTTGAGAAAGTGTGTAGAAATCTCTCTAAAACCCTCTAGGAAGTGTTAATCTGGAGCACGGAAGCAAGGAGACCGCCTGGCGAAACTCAAAGGAGCAAGGAAAAGTGAGAAGGTCTTGAAAATACCCAGCTCTTAAAGAGCTCGGGTTTGTGTCCGCCGCCACTGCCCGGCGGCAAAGTGGTACCGCCCGATGGTGGCTTTAAAATTTTCCTTCCCTCTTTTCTTGTTTGCCTCTTTGTGGTTTCTCCTGGTGACTCCTGATCTATGCCCTAGATTTTCCAATCACAAGATTTCCTCACTCAAATGCATGTGCTCACACAGAAAGTAATAAACAAAATTTTGAAAAACAAAAACAAACAAAGAAATTCAAATAATGAACAAGCAGTTAAGAAAGTCTCCCCAAACACCCATCAGTAGGTGTCAAACTTCTTTGTGCTTAGTAACTCCTTCTTCTGCTTCTTTATGCTAAACCTCTTCAAGAAATTGATCATGCCCAGCACATGTTTCCATCCATCAATCATAGGAGCCTTGATCGCTAATCTCTCAAAGATCTCCTTGAAATACTTAACCCTATTTTCCTTCCTAGGGTTGTTCTTATTATGAGGAAATGGTTCTTTACATGATTTTTTTATCTTTCCTTTCTTCCTCTTTCTCTTAAGTTTCTCCTTCATTGACCTTCTCTTTTTCTTTTTCCTCCTTTTCTTTATTTTCAATTTTTTTCTTTTCTTTATTTTTCTTTTCTCAACCATGGCTTTTCCTACCTCATCTTTCTCCTCACTATCATTCGAACTTTTTATTTTTATCTCTTCGATCTCTTCTATATTTTTCTCAACAATTACTTCTTGTGTTTTTGTTTCCTCTTCAAACATCTCTAGCTCTTCTTCCTCTTTCTTTTCCTTATTGAGGACCTTATCATGTGCACAGATAGTTGCTTGACATTCTTCTTTAGGGTTGACTTCAGTATCAACCCTAATAATGCCCAAAGCCCTCAGAGCATGAGAGTGTTGTTCCTGCAATAAACGTGCTTGTTTTTCTCCCAAAGTTTCTTTCAAACAGGATATTGTTTTTGTTGTAAACGTTTTTGGGCTTCTCCCAACATTTCTTTTGGTCTAGGGATTACGTACTGCCGCAAGAATTTTTGGACTTCCCCCAACGCTTCTTCTGATACAGAAAATATTTCCTACTACAAACGTTCTTTAACTTCCCCTAAAGTTTCTTTTCGTGAGGAGGACTGATGCCCTAAGTAGTTTCGATATATATTTGAAAATATATCCCCACAATGGTGGAAATCATTTTGGTAGAATTGAGTGCCCATATAATCGAGTTCTTGTTTAAACTGCATTCTGCAATTGTTAGGCACAAAACCCTAGAAAACAATTATTGGAACAAAAATAAAAATAAACATCAAGTCAACTCAATTAATTCACACTACTAGAAAAATAAACCTCGAGTCCCCGACAACGGCACCAAAAACTTATTGACGGATTGGTAAGTGTACCAAATCGTACAAGTAATATAAATGGTAAGACCAAGTATCATTTTTCCAAGAGACTCGTATGGCTTCCTCGTTCGCGTGAATTAAAATAATAAGACTTGAGAAATTAA
>NC_028357.1:17901545-17911225 GCF_000741045.1 Vigna radiata var. radiata
ATGGTGAAACTAGATGAAAAATGGAAGAAGAATGGAAGAGCAAACCCTAGAAAAGATGAAAAGGAGCCTAAGCATCCAAGAGATCCTCTCCAGAGAGCAAAATTAGGTCTGGTCGTCTTCCCCTGTCAAAAAGAATGACTCTGAATTCGTAGTAGGGGTATATATAGGTGAGGAGCGCGTCAAAATCAGGCCCAAGTCCAGTGAGCCACCGCCAGGCGGTTTAAGTGTGCCGCCCGGCGGTTTCCCATAACCTGCCACCACCGCCCGATGGCAATCGCTACCGCCCGGCGGTTTCCCTCAATGCCCAATTCCATGCTTACTTCTCGTCTTGGACTGCCCAGTGGTTTAAGTGTGCCACTGGGCGGTACGTCGATTCTTCAAAACTTCATTTTTCTACTCTTTTCTTGAGTCAACGACATGTATCTTCAACTCCATTCTTGCTTTTCTCAAATTAGCTACAAAACAATGCAAAATAAGCATAAAATCGCTAAAAACAACTTTTGACTCTCTCCAGACTCATTTATTGAGTTTTGCTTGATTCTAAGCTCATTCCGAGTAGTAAAGGGTGTAATTTGATCCAAATTAACATGTGAAAATCACTGTTTTTCAACCTTCATCAATCATTTCCACCTCCCTTGATATTGTGCAAGAGGAGAAGCTGCTTGGTGTGTTGCGAAAGCACAAGAAAGCCATTGGTTGGAGTTTGGATGACATACCTGGTATTAGCTCATCCACATGCATGTATATAATTCTTTTAGAGGATGGGGAAAAACCAGTGAGACAGCCGCAGAGAAGGAAAAACCCCGTGATCATGGATTTCATCAAGAAGGAGGTAACCAAGCTTTTGCAAGCTGGGATCATCTACCCTATTTCAGATAGTCAGTGGGTAAGCCCCATCCATGTTGTGCCCAAGAAGACTGGCCTCACTGTGGTGAAGAATGAGAGGGATGAGCTTATCCCCATAAGAGTGCAGAACAGTTGGAGAGTCTGTATTGACTATAGGAGGCTGAATCAAGCAACCAGGAAAGATCATTTCCCCCTGCCATTAATTGATCAGATGTTGGAGCGCCTGGCAGGTAAATCTCATTATTGCTTCCTTGATGGTTTTTCTGGTTATTTCCAAATCAATATTGCTCCTGAGGACCAAGAGAAAACCACATTCACCTGCCCCTTTGGCACTTTTACCTATATCCTTTGGCCTATGCAACGCCCTTGGTACCTTCCAGCGGTGCATGCTTAGTATTTTTAGTGACTTCCTTGAGAGTTGCATAGAGGTGTTTATGGATGATTTCACTGTGTATGGATCCACTTTTGATGCATGTTTAGATAGTCTGGAGAAAGTGTTGAAAAGATGCATAGAAACAAACATTGTTCTCAATTTTGAGAAATGTCACTTCATGGTTGAACAAGGTTTGGTTCTAGGGCATATCATTTCTGAAAAGGGAATAGAGGTAGACCCTGCTAAGATATCTGTGATTTCGCAGTTGCCTTACTCCTCTTGCGTGCGAGAGGTGCGATCTTTTCTTAGTCATGCAGGTTTCTACAGGCGCTTTATCAAGGACTTAAGCAAGAAAGCACTTCCCTTATCTAGACTGCTGTAGAAGGAGATTGATTTTGATTTTGATGACAGATGCAAGCAGGCGTTCGATTGCCTGAAGGAAGTTTTGACCATCACTCCGATCATTCAGGCATCGGATTGGACAACCCCATTTGAGCTCATGTGTGATGCGTCTAACTATGCATTGGGGGCTATTTTGACACAGAAAATTGACAAGCTGCCGAGAGTGATCTACTATGCTTCACGCACTTTGGATGCTGCCCAAGCAAATTATACCACAACTGAAAAAGAGTTGTTAGCAATTGTTTTTGCCCTTGATAAGTTTAGGTCATATTTGCTTGGGTCTCCTGTTAGTGTGTATACTGACCACGCAGCTCTGAAGTTTCTGTTGAAAAAGGCTGATTCAAAGCCAAGATTGATGAGGTGGATGCTACTACTCCAAGAGTTTGACTTGCAAATCAAAGACCGGAGTGGCACGCTGAATTTGGTTGCAGACCACCTCAGCAGGATTGAGAAAGCTGAGGATGAAGCTGATGTTTTGCCCATCCAGGATAACTTTCCTGATGAGAGTTTGTTGGTGGTTTCACTTTCTCACCCTACTCCTTGGTTTGCAAATATTGTGAATTATTTGGTTGCTTCTGCTTTTCCTCCCTTAGGATCCCGTTCTCAAATGGCTAAAATTAAGAGTGATGCTAAGTATTACATTTGGGATGACCCATATCTGTGGAAGTTGTGCAGTGACCAGGTCACTAGGAGATGCATTTCGGACCACGAGATTAACTCAGTCCTGCAGTTTTCTCACGCCTCCTCACCTGGTGGTCATTTGGGGATTCAGAGAACAACTCGCAGGGTGCTTGATTGTGGTTTCTATTGGCCCTCCATCTTCAAGGATGCAGAGAGGATTTGTAGCACCTGCGAGCCATGTCAGAGAGTAGGAGGATCACTTACATGGAGACAATAAATGCCTCAACAGCCTATGTTGTTCTGCGAGGTGTTTGATGTCTGGGGTATAGACTTTATGGGTCCTTTTCCAGTTTCTTTTGGTTTCTCTTATATTCTCCTTGTTGTGGATTATGTTTCAAAATGGGTGGAAGCTAGAGCCACCAGGACTAACGATGCTCGGGTTGTTGTGGATTTTGTTAGATCTCACCTCTTTTGCAGGTTTAGAGTGCCCAGAACAATTGTTAGTGATCAAGGAACCCATTTCTGCAACAGATCCATGCAAGCTTTGCTCAAGAAATATGGGGTGGTGCACAAAGTCTCTACACCATACCACCCCCAAACAAATGGGCAAGCTGAGATCACTAATAGGGAGATAAAGAGGATTTTGGAGAAGATTATCCAGCCCAATAGGAAGGATTGGACTAATAGGTTGGACGATGCTCTTTGGGCCCACAGGACTGCCTACAAAGCACCCATTGGGATGTCTCCCTATCGGGTTGTCTTTGGAAAGGCATGTCATTTACCAGTTGAAATTGAGCATCGGGCATATTGGGCTGTGAAGTCTTGCAACTTCTCCATGGACCTGGCTGGAGAGGAAAGAAAGTTGCAACTAAATGAATTGGATGAGATCCGATTGGAGGCCTATGAGAACTCGAAGTTCTACAAGGAAAGGACAAAAAGGTTCCATGATAGTTCTATTGTTAGAAAGGACTTCGAGGTTGGCCAACAAGTTTTATTGTACAACTCTAGGCTCGGACTCATGGGTGGTAGGTTGAGATCAAAGTGGACTGGACCTTTTGTTGTGACTAATGTTTATCCTTATGGTGCAGTAGAGATCCATGTCCGTCTGCAGCTAAAAGCTTCAAAGTGAACGGGCACAGACTAAAGCCTTTCCTCAGCAATCCTTCTTTGTTGGATGTAGTGGTGGAGGAGACGTCTTTGGTCGACCCCACCTATCCTTCCCTCTGACTCAGGGAGTTTCTTTTCTCCTTCCCTCCTCACTTTTATTGCACTTTGTCTACATCTGCTGACTATTCTGAATGTTGATCTGATGATTGTGACACACTAAGGACATTATGTAGTTTAAGTGTGGTCTATTAGGGGAGGTTTTTCTTTGTTTAGGTCTTGTTTTCGAGTTAGTCTTGTTGTATCCTGTGTACAGTTTTACCTATTTCTTGTGATCTCTAGACTTGGTTTAGGTTGTAGATTTATCTTTCACTTCATTTATACTCTGATTGGTTTGCATCCTTGATTTTCTTTGATTGGAAGATGATCATGATGTTTGAGAGAGGGATTTGATTGTGACAATTACCCTGTGTGAGGTTTGAGCCACTTCATATTCTTTCTTGTGTGTGATATGTCTCTTGATTGCTTGCACATATGCCTTGGCTTGACTCTTCTTGATTATTCTTGATTGATATGCATGTTTGGAAGTGATAAAGGCAATTTTGTTGTTGAGCCTCTCTAACCAAATGAGCCTACCATGTTGTGATCCATTGATAGCCCCTTTGAGCCTATATTTTCCCCATTTCTTTGTTTTGAAGCTCATACACTAGCCCTATGTGAAAAACCATGAGTACCTTAACCTTAGGGAATTTTGGAGCTTTGGAATTGTTTTAGGAATAAGTGTGGTCTCTTGGGATACTCAGATGAATTGGTTAGTTGGCTCATCTTCTTGTTTTGTTTTGTAAATATGTTGTGTATCTTGTTTCTTAGAGTTGTGTCCTAAATAGAAAAAAAGCAAGAAAAGAGACAAGATGAAATAAAAAAAAAAAGAAAAAATGAGAAAAAAAAAATTGTGAATAAAGGAGTTAAGAGGAGGATTGAATTAGAGGTTTTGGGTGTGTGTATACTACGTTTACACTTGTTCCCCATTGCTCCTCTATTTCCCTTTGGTTTGTAGCTTCTCACCCAGATTTATCCTCCCTTTTCCTTGACCCCATTGCATCCATAAAAAAACTTTTGATTTGAACATGCATATGTTTTGAGTGTTGATATTAGAGGCTTGCCAAGTCTGTTTGTGTTTGCTTTCTTGAGTGCATTGAGTTGACATTGTTTACCCTAGACACTTGAGAGAAACACTGATAGTGTGCATCTGTGAGGTTATGTTACTTTTGATTCCTTTCTTGAACTGATTGATCATTTTGCCATGCTTGGAATTGCTTTGATGACTTCATGAGTATATATTTTCTNTGATCTTGTGTTGGATACTGTCTACTTCTTTTTCTTTGTCCAGATTTCTTGAGAACTGTGCGATTCTGTTTCTTTCATTGTGAGCCTTTATCACCTGTGTATTGAGTCTGTGTCACTTCCCTGATGTCCTCTGATCTGTTCCCTGATTAGTGTCTTGATTTTTCCCAGGAGTGCAAAAGACTAAGTGTTAGGATAGGAGCACAGAACGACCTTTACGTGGAGAAATCAATACCATCTCGGGAGGGTTTGCTGGGGTGTATCGACTACATCGGCTAGGAAGCGACATTTGAGAAGCTTGTAGAGTGTGAACAGGGTGGATCGGGTTGCACGGACTATGCCAACGATCACCTTTTAAGACGAGGATTTCCATGCCCTAGACCCCGAGCAAGACGACCCGATGGTGATAACTGCCATCATTGCACAATACTCTGTTGGAAAATTTTTGGTTGACCAGGGAAGTTCGGTCAACATCCTTTATTGGAAGACGTTCAAACAGATGGACCTGTAAGAAGATTTGGTAGTTCCTTATAATGAAAAAATTGTGGGATTTGCTGGAGAACGGGTTGATACGCGCAACGATGTGGACCTAAGGACAAGCTTAGGAACCGATCGAGAGGCTAAGGAGATATGGGTCAGGTTCTTATTAATGGAGGCCAACACGTCGTATAGTATCAACTCCACATTTAACGCTGAAGTACCCAATGGACCGAGGAACCAGCTACGCGATCAGGGCGAACTAGAAGATGACTCGTGATTGCTACGTTGCGGGGCTAAAGGTGGAGCCTTTAACCTAAAGGCGTAAAATAAGACGATTGGAGGTGGCTATGTTAGATTTGGATCCTAGAGCCAACAAGGACGACCAAATTAAGCCAGAGGATGAGACTCGAGCTTTAATATTGGGAACTAATCTTGCAGAAGAACAAGCTAAAGATGTTGGCCAACATTTGATAGCCAACTATGACCTTTTTGCTCGGGCAACTTCTGATATGCTTAGCACACATGAAAAGGAACATTTTATGTTCTACCCTTTTTGAACTAGGTGAGGAATGATTCCATGAATTCATGATTATATCTATGCTTAGCTACGTGATCATTCATGAGAATAACATCTGTTGGAAGGCTATGTGATTGTGTGAACACCATGATGAGTTAATTGAATCAAAGCATGTGCACATCTTTACTAAATTCTATTGATAAGCTGATTTGAGTAATTACTTATCTGGAAAGAAAAGTTTTGGAAAGAGTTGAACCATTGTGATTATTTGTGGAATACTAAGTTTCATCTTATTTGCTTGAGGAAAAGCAAAGTTTCAAGTTTGGGGTTGTCATAACGGTTGAAAAACCGTTATTTTTATACTTAATTTCGATATCAAACGCACCAATGCTCACTTAGAAACTTGCTTGGACTAATGATTTTGCTTTAGTTTTGTGAATAAGAGAGTTGAGGATATGCTTTATGATTTTATCAATAAATTTCCTTGATTTTATAGGTTATTGGAATGATTTGAAAGAAGGGTTGAAGTATCAAGGAGTTGCAGTACAGAAAAGTCAACCAGTCAACCAGGAAAGTCAATTGGTCAACCAGAATGCTGAAAAGTCAACCAAAGTGTAGTTTCAGTATCGTAGGTGGCGTTGAACGCTAGTCTCTGGACCAGTTTTTCACTGTTTTTTGCCTGGGCGACATCGCTGGGTGTTAAGTCCTTGGCAAGTGTACCATATTGTTATCAAGTAATATAAATGGGTAAGTCCAAGTATCGTTTCCCAAAGGACTCTTAGGCCTTACTTTTCATGAAAATAACTCGCGTAAGACTTGAGAAAAGAATTAAGTTGGTGTTTGTATGCAAAGAACAAAAATAAACATGCAAATGCATTTGATTAAATTGGTTTTAAGAAACTATGGATAAATGGTGTTGTTGGGGTTTACAATTTCATCTTATCCACTCTCATATATTTACTTTTCTTATTTACTTCACTTATTTATCCAATTGCCATGCAAACTTTCTAGCCTACCCTTAACCCAATCCCTTGGTGAAAAGAGCCTATTATTAATTACCAGCTTGCTATCTCTAGCCTCCCCTAGTAACCAATAATGCAATGTGAACGGAAGCAAAATACAATTGATCATCCTACCCCTATCCCTAGGTGGTATTAGCATAATAAAGGAATTTCTCTCCAGTTCATGACATTACCGTACGTCCTCGTATCAATAAAGACAAACCACTTTTACTGAATGAGTTAAACAATAAAAGCATTAAGCATAGATGAGAACCCAACAATTGATAAAAAAGTATATGACAAGCATATGAAATAAATAAGAATTTTGATATATGAGAGTTTCAAAAGATTACATTGTTCCCCAACAACAAAGGGTTTAGTTCACCATTGTCATGGTGAAACTAGATGAAAATAATGAAAGAATGGAAAAGCAAACCCTAGATTTGATAAAAAAGGAGCCTAAGCATCCAAGAAACCTCCTTCAAAAGGTGTGTGGAATACCTCTGGACGTTTCTCTCTGCCAAAAGAGCCCCCTTTTTTTAATTCGCACTAGGGCTATATATAAGCCCAAAAAGATAACAGAAAGATTACAAAATCTAGCTAATAAAAACAGAACCCCGCCTAGGCGCCTAAGTTCACCGCTCAACGGTTTCCCTCTTGCCGCTTTGACCGCGCAACGATCAGTTTTGCCGCTGAGCGGTTTCCCTCTAATCGCTCTGAGTGCTCATCAGTCCATTCTGGCGCTCAACGGCTCACTTGACCCTTCTTTTCATCATTTTTCTCCTTCTTTCATGGGTCGCACCTACCGGTGAGCGGTACTGTAGCGCTGAGTGTAACGCTCGGCAACTTACAGGGAATATTGACTACCCCCACAGATCAACACGAGGCTTTCCAATGTGCTTTGTCCTCACTCGCACATTTTCCGAGAAAACTTCCCAGAAGGTCACCCATCCCTAAATTACTCCAGGTTAAGCACGCTTAACCATGGAGTTCTTATGGGATAGGCTACCGAAAAGCAAATGCATTTGTTAATATGACTAGCCAAATTAATTCCTTTAAGCTATCATTCAACCGTATAGTCCCATACCTAGGCAATTTTGTTTTATGTGCCATGTGGATAGTAGAGGGAAGGAGTGACCTCTTGAAACACTTGAGTGATTGACTGAAACACCTTGTCTGGTGAGGAATGATTCCATGAATCTATGATTTTATTTGTGCTTAGCTAATTGATCATTCCTGAGAATAGCATCTGTTTGATATTATATGATTGTGTGAACACCATGATAAGCATTGAGAATGAAGGCATATGTGCATCTTGACTAAATTCTATTAATGTGCGGATTTGAGTGATTACCTTTCTTGAAAGAAAAAGAGTTTTGAATGTGATTGAACCATTGTGATGATTGGTGAAAGACGGAGTTGCATTTTGTTTTCTTGAAGACAAGAAAAGTTCTAAGTTTAGGGTTGTGATAACGGTTCAAAAACCGTTATTTTGATACTTGAATTTGATGTAAAACACACCCTTTATGACTTAGAATTAGCTTGAAATCGTGCATTTTGCTTAAGTTAGGAAATAAGAGAGTTAAAGGTGGTTTTCTTGGTTTTATGCTTGGTTTTCTCATGATTTGGCAAGTTTTGTCTAGAATTGAATGAAGGAAGTTGAAGTAGAGGAGAGATGGACTTAAGAGAAGGTGAAAAAGTGAACAAATGAAGAAACGTAGCCACCGCTCAAAGCTAACCTAGCGTTGAGCGCCAGCCTTGTGGAAGAAGTCTTTGGCCAATGCCTAAGCATCAACGCTGAGGGGAAATTAAGTGTCGCGCCCACCACTGAGCGCCAGTCTCGTTACATAGATACAACCAAACGCTTAAGCGCCAAAGCTGAGGGGAACCTGTTGAGATTGTTCACAACACAAACTCTATATCAATCTGGTTTTTGATGATGACAACACAATTCTTAATAATAGTACACATGTTGTTGTTTTACATGTTCTTGTTCTAAACTTGTTTTTTTATCTTTTGAACATGTTTTGATGTACTGTGTTGTATGTTCCTATGTTAATTGTGTGATATATCTGTGGAACATGCTTGTATTCTTGAAATTGTTGACAACACAAACTCTATATCAAACTGGTTTTTTATGATGACAACACACTGCTTAATAACAATACATATGTTCCAGTGCTACATGTTCAGTTGAACAGTACATATGTTTTGTTATTTTGCAAGGATGTTCTCATGATTGACTATGTGTTATATGTTTGGAACATGCTTGTATTGAAATGTGTGTTAAAATGATTTTGATTACTTTTACACATTTCTGAAGAAAAGCTCACAAGTACTTTTATGAACCTATATTTGTTGTGACAAAAGTCCAGTTCAGTCGACTACACTGGTAATGGAGTCAACTAAGGTAAAATCTTTGTACAAATTTTGTGCACGTGTATTTGATGAGATTTTGAGATGAAAAGAATTTCAAAGTGTTTTTTCATGAGTGAGTCGATTATGAAGGTTGAAAAACAGTTATTTTCATATGTCAATTGGGACCAAATTACACCCTTTACTACTCGGAATGAGCCTAGAATCAAGTAAAACTCAATAAATGAGTCTGAAGAGAGTCAAAAGCTGTTTTTAGTGATTTTATGCTTGTTTTGCATTGTTTTGTAGCTAATTTGAGAAAAGTAAAGAATGGAATTGAAGATACAGGTCGTTCACTCAAGAAAGAGCAGAAAAATGAAGATTTGAAGAGTCGACGCACCGCCCGACGACACACTTAAACCGCCAGGCGGTCCAGGGCGAGGAGTTGGCACCTGGCGTTGGCGCTGGGCGGATTTGCGATTTGAGGGAAACTGCCGGGCGGTAGACCCCTACCGCCGGGCGGTAGTGCGATTTATGGCAAACTGCCAGGTGACACACTTAGACCGCCCGGCGGTGGCTCGCTGGACTTGGGCCCGTTTTCTGATGCGCTCCTCACCTATATATACCCCTATTGCGA
>NC_028357.1:17911847-17927221 GCF_000741045.1 Vigna radiata var. radiata
GAAAGTCGCATAACAATTGAATCAATCAAACTAATATTCGAGGGTAGTANGTAAGAGAGAGCGGAATAGATGAAATTGTAAACCCCCAACAACATNCATTCATCCATTGTTTTCGTTTGTCAATTGAATCAACNTTNNTTTTTGCATGTTAATATTTTTGTTCTCAAATCCAATTTATTAATTTNTATTTTTCAAGTCTTATTATTTTAATTCACGCGAACGAGAAAGCCACACGGTCTCTTGGGAAAACGATACTTGGTCTTACTATTTATATTACTTGTACGATTTGGTACACTTGCCAATTTTTCAACAGTCGACAGTGTGAATCACTTATTCGACTGTAAAACTGTTATATTTGGAATTATGTTTTATCTACTTGCTCCAACGGCTATATTTTCAAAAGTTAGTTTGGATTAACTAATTGGGTCAACTGTCATAAATGTGCATTGATTCTGTTGACTGAGGAGCCTGTGTGTTGACTGTCTATTATAACTTATTTAATACAGTCGACTGTATTAGTAGGCTATTCGACTAAGACTGACAAGAAAACTATAAATAGAAACAAAACACGAATTGTTGCAAGACTTTTGTGATCCAACATTTTCATTCTCCTATTTCAGAGAAAGCTCTCAGTTTCAGAAGCTCCAAGAATTCTCCAAGAAGACGGTGGTGATCTTTCTTGAGAGAGATTCAGATTGAGGAGTCATTTGCGCTTACTGTTTGATCAACATCTGCACAAAGAAGGTGCTTCTGGTTTGATCTTGAAGGCTTGGCATCCTGTGAAGACTACTGCATTTGACTGAAGGCTTGGCAACCTATGAAGTGTGCTATGATAGGCTTGGCAACCTGTGAAGCGTGCTGTGATAGGCTTGGCATCCTATGAAGAGTGCTGGTGACACGTTGAAGATTGTTCAACGTGGGTGTAGATTGCAGGAGAGGGGATTCTTGCTGCAATTATGGTTTTTATGTGCTGCTATATTTGGTTTTGGGTTAGAGAGGAGATTTATATTTTTGCGTGGTGCTTCTATACATTCCTTGCTGTAAAAATCGCAACCATTATAGTGCATTTGCTTCCAAGGTTGGAAGGACACTGGATGTAGGCATTGTTGGCCGAACCAGTATAAAAATCAGTGTTTGATTTTCTCTATCCCTGCACTCTTTAAATTCAGTCGACTATAATTGTTTAGCAGTCAACTACGATTTTTCAATAACTTGCATTTTAAGGAAAGATCAAAAGCCACTACTACATAAATGCACATAGATAGCGCTTGTTTTTATCATAGATAGCGCTTAAAAAAAGCGCTATCTATGTCAGCACTATCTATTGCCAACCACCAATACATAGCGTTTTTTTAAATAAACGCTATTTATGGTGGCTGACAATAAATAACGCTTATTTAAAAAAGCGCTATCTATTAGTCTAAATTTAAAAAAATAATAATAATTTTTTCATAAAATATTTTGAAAATTATAAAATATTTTTTCAAAAAAAAAATATAAATATTGATTCTATTATCTAGAAAGTTGTGTTATCGATATCTAATGGTTCTATTATATACAAAAAAATATAAAATATCAAGAAAAATATGACAAAGACAAAGGTCTCCAAAAGAATTATCATTACTTTAATGTATGAATGAAAACTGTTGGTACAATAATATTTCAAAATATAATCATTAAGTCATCCAATATGTGTCATGACATGACATTATACAAGACAATATATACAATCATAACATATATAACCTATATGTACCTTTAAACATGTACATCACTATAACATAACTTATAAACATATACTAATAACATATAAACATCAATCTTCCCCCCTAACTTCAGTGATTTGATTATCACGATATTGTTGAGATGTCCACCAAGAAAAATACTACAACAAAGAAAAATAATATAAAATTAGTCAATAAATACTTTATTTCAAATAAATTATAACAATGAAGATAACTTATATCAGTTGGAATTGTCTCTCTTTCACAGTATGTGATAATTCCCTTAAGACAAGATAAAATAATTTTCACTTTCGTAATGGTTTTGGGCATGTGCAATCAACATATTCATATGAGGACAAGGAATCATTAAATCATTATATTGGATACTAAAATTTAGATCAATAGATTAATTATGTCAATTTTAAACTCTCAAGTTGCTTCAGTGTTGGACCATTGTATCCATAAAATTAAAAATAAGTAAATGCAGGCAAAAGCATATAACTTCAAATCTCTAAATGAAATAGACTAGACTCAAAACCTAATTATAAACATTTACAAGACAAGGACAAAGGCTTTTGTAATAGAAATATAATGTTGAAAAGGAAGCACACCATTGCCATGGAAGTTAAGATATCAGCCAAGAAAAGATCTGCACAGAGATCAATACACATAAGTTATATCTACTAAGCTATTTCAGATTTTCCACTACAACATTATTAGTTTTTACGTACTAATCAAACTGCAGAAAATTCATAAGAAAATTTTATCACCAAACAAATTCAGGTGGCATGCATATACATGTTGATAAGGGATTCTCTAATCTGTAGCATTCAAATTTTACCTTCCAAGACTGAAATAATCTCCAAGAAAGATTGCACCCTTGAAAGCGGTGAAAATGATTGCCACAAGTTTGAACATAGAACGAAACAGAGGAAAATAGTTGAACTTGGTTTCGTTCTCCATGGATGAAGTGATAAACTTGACGTACATATCTCACAAAAAGTACAAGAGATAATAATAATTAAAATTTGTTAATATCTTAATAATAATAATAATAAAAATATACCTATACAAGATTCACCAAATCGGTGTTTCATTTCTGTCTGTTGAATATTAGTTAACAAAATAAAATTCATACACACCAAAATAGTAGTCATGTAAAATTTACCAATCAAAAGTGTAAAGGTGTTTTTAGAGATTAAAGTATTTACTAATTAATGAAGCAAAATGAAAAAAATAAATCTAAATGAAAAAAATTCTAAAAAATAAGTATCTATTAAAATATAACCATGTGCATAGTAGGTAACATATCATTGTTGCAACTATTGCCTATCCACAATATTAAGCATACCTTAAACTTTCTATAACAAATATTTTTCATACCAACCTTAAACATTTATAAAAGTTAAAGCAAAAACACAAATCTAAATGTATTTCAGTGTTTCAGTTTCATGTGGTTGGTTTTCATTTTCCACCTGAATGAGACGCCAATCAGCCCTATATCCAAGTTGAGCTTCCATTTAGTTGGATCCCTCACAACAATTAAGGCAAATACTCCACACTGCATGGTTGAAGATAAGAGTTGGAAGAATACAATCACTGTTATAGCAGGGTATTTCTTTGCCACCGAAGCCTGAAAATTTAGCACCAAAAGGAAAAACTAACAATCAACTAGTCTGATAAAATAACTTAAATTTCTTATAAACAAGAGTCAGGCCATTTTTCTTCATGGTAAAGAGTGTTTGATTGAAAGGGAAAAGCAACCTGATATATGTACTACATTAAAGTAAAAAGTGAATCTTCAATGCATAATATCCCTCCTAAGATCCAATTTAGCTGTGTTAAAAATTGAAGGATTTGGTTAGAAAAGTTAGTCGAATGGGTCTTAAAGATGAGTGGACCCTTGTATAGTATCACAACAAATGCTCCTGCAATTGATGTTATTGTTCCTAACACTTTAGCTTGGCTACTTGAGTTCGTCCACCGTACTTCTTCCATCCTAAACCAACCATTCAATTTAGAAAATTCTTGTAGAAACAAGCATCCTAATGTTTATAATTTGAGTAGACAAAGTCACAATTACTACAGCAAAAAAAAAAACTGAAAATGAGAGCAAGTATAAAAGTGAAAGTTGGGAGGAGGTTAATAAGGGCTGATGCAAGTGTCTGTGAGCTTAGTTCTATTCCAACATAAGCCATTATAATTCCTGAACTCTTGCATAGTAAAAAGCTAAATCAGAAGATGAAGGCCCACATGAAAGAATAGAATCCGACAAAAATAGTTACATTATAAAAGACAAGCAAGGAATCCAAATTAATGATAAGGAAAACACAAAATATGATAATAAAGTAGCAATGGCAAATAGAAAAAGTAACATTAACCCAAAGAATGCAAACAGAAAGAAGCTGCAGAGTGTAGAGAATGTGAGACGAGGACGTTCTGACCTACTCAAAGGAAAAAAAAAAGGTAAAGATAAGAAAGGTGGGGTGAGAATTATACAAAAGAATGTGATTCTCCCTCGAACTTGAACTCTCATCAAAATAGGAGAAGCAACCCATCTAATGTTTATCCCTAAATTTCAATCAATAATCAATCAGTCAATGAAACTCAGAGTTATCAATACACATGCAATTGCAACTCAATGTAATCAACTGCAAGGGAATCAAAACACATAGCAACAGTCAGGCGAAGCGTTATATACAGAAAAACAAGACTAGGTTGAAGAACTCACCCGAACGTAAACATAGAAGCGTTTTTCGGAGGCGTGCGAGGATTGGAAACAAAAGAAACAATAGAGCTCCAATGTAAACATAGAGCTCCTACACAACAAAGGCCATTTAAATTTAGTTCAATAGGCAGAAGAGAAATTGTGCAATGGTTAATAGGAATTGATTAGCATTGAGAAAAAAATGGGTTTTTGGTTAGTACCTCTAAATCGATGTTTAGGGTTTCAGCAACATGGCGCATGATAGAGTGGATGAACTGCTCTTGTTGATGGAATGGCGAATTGAAATTTGGGGGAGCACGAATTGAAATTTGGGCGCAATGAGTTTCACGAAAGTAAACAAAGTGAAATTAAAATGCAGGAAAAAGGAGGGAAAATTTTCGTTGAAAGTAAAATGAATCCCGAACCACAAAGGTTAAAAGCACGCTGAGAAAGCGGTTATTTTCAAAAGAAAAGATAAAATATTAACCTTGTTATAGATAGTGCGTCTTGAAAGAAGCAGTATCTATTAATTTATTATAAATAATAAATAAAAATAGTAATAATAATTATTTATAAATAGCGCTTTTTTTAAAAAGCGTTATCTATTATCATTGGTTTAGATAGCGTTTTTTTAAATAAGCGCTATCTATGGTTTCGCACATTCATAGATAGCGTTTATTTAAAAAAGCGCTATCTATTAAGCGCTATCTATGATCAATTTTGTAGTAGTGAGCTTTGAATTTTCATACCAAGATTGCGAAAAGATTTTATATTTGAAGTAACACCAATTCACCCCCCTCTTGGTGTAAAACGAAGCCAAGCTGTTTCCTAACATGTATGACAATGTGTAACCAAATGTCTTTGATAACAGTACATTCTAGAAGTGAAAAATCACAACACCTTTATGAACTTATAAGTGTGTGACAAAGTTCTAGTATAGTCAATACACCTATAATGGATTCGACTATTCTAAAACCTTTGTATAGATTTTGAACATCAGTGCTTTGTGACGTTTTGGATTGAAAAGAATTTCAAAGCGTTTTTTCATGTGTCAGTCGACTTTGTTATGTGTACATTCGACTTTATCTTTGATCTGTTTTGGAATTTTGTTATGCTTGCACGCTCCAACGACTATATTTTTAAAAGTTAGTTAAGCATTGATGACTTGGTCAACTGTAATAAATGTGTGTTGTTTTTTGTTGACTGAGAGCCTATGTCTTGACTGTCTGTTATAACTGTTTTAATAAAGTCGTCTGGATTCGTATGTTATTTGACTGAGAAACAATCTGACTGACAGAAAACTATAAATAGAATGAATGCGATTTGTTCAGTGAGACTTTTGATACACTAACATTTTCATTTCTTGTTTCAGATTGAATTCTTTGTTCTAACAGCTCCAAGAATTCTCCAAGAAGACGGTGGTGATCTTTCTTGAGAGAGATTCAAAGGGAGAAGGAAATTGCGCTGACGGCTTGATCATAATCTGCACGAGGAAGGTGCTTCTTGATTGATCTTTGAAGGCTTGGCATCCTGTGAAGACTGTTGCATAGATTGAAGGCTTGGCAACCTATGAAGTCTGCTGTGATAGGCTTGGCATCCTGTGAAAAGTGCTGGTTACACGTTGAGGATTGTTCGACGTGGGTTCAAATTGCAGAAGAGGGGATTCTTGCTGCAAGTCTGGTTTTGTTGTGCAGCTATATTTTGGTTTTGGGTTAGAGAGGAGATTTATATTTTTGCGTGAGGCTTCTATAAATTCCTTGTTGTAAAAACCGCAACCATTATAGTGCATTTGCTTCCTGGGTTGGAAGGACACTGAATGTAGCCATTATTGGCCAAACCAGTATAAAAATCAGTGTTTGATTTTCTCTATCCCTGCACTTTTTAAATTCAGTCGACTATATCTGTTTAGCAGTCAACTGCATTTTTCCGCTGCATTGAAATTTTCATTACTTGTATTTCAAGAAAAGATAAAAAAGCTTTATACTTTTGTTTCAATATTGCGAAAATATTTTGTTTTTGAAACAACACCAATTCACCCCCCCTTGGTGTAAAGAAGCCTACCTGTTTTCCTAACAGAACCAAGGGTAGAAGAGACGCTGATGAGTGCATATTTATGCCCACATTTATGTTTTAGAATTCAAATTTTTTATGAGACTCTTGTGCTTAAATGATTGATTTAAAGTGAATTTTTGAGGATTGGATTTATTGGGTTTGAGAATTAAAGATGCTTAAAATTTGATTCTTAGTTGCATAAATTATTTTGGATGTTCTAATGTTTATTTGTGCAGCTGAAGTTAGAATTTTATTCATTTAAAAGCATGAAATTGAATGGTCAAAGATGGTCAAATCTGGTCAACTCAGGGCTCTTATGCAATTTTGAAAAGAAAGAGATGAGTAATGTGCAATTAGAGGAAAATCTGGACTTATGTGTAAATTTGAATAAAATAAAAAGGGTTGAAATGTAATTTTCGGCAAGTTTAAATCTGTTAGATATTTTTAAAGATATTTTGGAGAAAATATATCTTAAGATATTTTACTTGATATTGTTAAATAATTACCTTATTTAACTATATCAATAAATATCAAAAGATAATATTTGCCAAACCTTTTTTGATATAGGAAAGATATTATCAAATATTCTCAAAAACTGATTAAATCTGTTGAATATTTGAAAGATATTAGATATAAGATAAAAGAGTTTATCAACAGAAGATTCAAAGTTCAAGCCCAATCAAGCCTATATAAAGAGACCCAAGGGACTTCATTCTGGACCACTCCTCTTTCTTTTATTTCATCATCTATTCAACTCCATTCATGGAGAGCTAAGCATCTAGGGTTATTCTGTTGTAATTTCATTATGGATTCTGAGGTTAAGTGAATTAATGCAATTGTTTATTTTGATTATTGATTTAAGTTGCTCTCTCTCTATGTCTTTCATCTCCCTATCATATTAAAAGCAAAGGTTTTTGCATCATAATGTGTTTGAATCTACATGCATATTAATTGTATGAGTTCTAGGGTTTCTAGGTTTAATTGAGAATCTACTTTGATTGAATTTAGGAACTTTCATATGATTAAATGNTTTTTACTATCAATTGAGAATGTATTTTGGTTGGTAGTAATAATTTCAACTATAATCAATTGAGAATTTACTTTGATTGATTAAATTTTAATTTGGTTAGGAGATTTAAGAATAGACATGATTAAACACAATAATTTTGATTGAGAATGTACTTTGGTTGAATTTATTGTGAATAATCTAGAAAGGTCTTGCATTTGATTGAGAATGTACTTTGATTAATTGCATGGTCGCCCTCAAATTAATTAAGAATGTACTTTAATTAATTTGAAACTTAAACAATAATCGATTGAACAATAATCTGTGAGTAACTAATGATGAATCTATTTTGGAAAAGCAGTGGAATAGCCTGTTTCTTCATAACTGTTTTTAAGTTTCCTCTTTGTTCTACAACATTCTTTAAATATTCTAACTTTTACTCATAAGCATTGCATAACATTCATAAGAATCAGATATTTGAAAGCAATTTCGTGTTCCTTGGGAGACGACTTAGGGTTACTTTAGACCTATCTACTTTCTTGAATACTACTAGGCAATATTGAAGTTGCCTTGACACGTAGTATTAATTTGATAGCTTCAACGACAGCTTATCAGACGCAAAAACACATTTCTCACCCCTTGAAGGCGGATTTTGGATGCGGTAGCTCCAACTTATCAAATCTAGGGATTTATCTTTCATTCTTTTCATTATTTCCATCTAGTTTCACCATGTCCATGGTGAACTAAACTCCATTGTTGTTGTGGAAAACGATGAAATTCTTTGATAGTCTCATATGTTGAATTAATGCTTTATTCATATGCTTGATTCCATTAATTATTAGTTTTCCTCTATTATCTTTGTATGCTTTGTTTAATACAGTATTCAATAGCATAATCTTTGATTATATCTACATGGATACATATAGATAGATGTGGACATGAGTGAATTCTCTCAGGAGCAATATTACCTAGACATAGGGATAGGAGGACCGATTGGCTTAAGCTTCTGTGCGAATTAATGTAAGGCATGATCAATTGTTAGGGAGACTAGACATAGTGAACTAGTGATTAGTAGTAGGCTCTTTTCACCAAGACATTGGGATTAGGGTAAATTAGAAAGTGGCATTAACATTAATGAAATAGTAGAATTCATAAGATATATGAAAGTGGATTAGGATAAGTCGGAAATCCCACCAACATCATTCATCCATATTATTCAACTGCATTATCTTTTGGTCAATTGATCAATCTCTACATGCATATTTGATTCTCATATTTGCATATAAAACCTTTGAATTTCGTTTTGTTCAAGTCTTAAATAATCAAGAAATCATACGAAAGTTTAGGCCAAAGAGTCTCTTGGGAAAAAATACTTGGTCTTACCGTTTATATTACTTGATATGATTCGGTACACTTGCCAGAGTCTTAACCCTAGAAGAAGAGGAGTCTTGTGAGAAAACGACTTTCATCACTAAACGGTCGAATTATTGTTACGAAGTCATGTCGTTCAGTCTAAAAAACGCAGGTGCCACTTATCAGCGGTTGATGGACAAGGTGTTTCACCGACAGATCGGAAGATGCATGGAAGTCTATGTAGATGATATTGTTGTTAGAAGCAAATCGGTGGAGAAGCATGTACGAGATTTGAAGGAGGTATTTGGCCAGATTAGGAAGTATGGAATGCGTTTGAATCTAGCCAAATGTATGTTCGGAGTAAGGCTGAAAAAATTATGGGCTTTATGTTAAGTGCTCGAGGAATTGAGGCCAACCCTGACAAGTGTAGAGTGGTGTTGGACATGCAAAGTGCGCGGAGTTTGAAGGAGGTGCAACACCTGATTAGTCGGTTAACTGCTTTGTCTCGATTTATTCCCCGCCTAGCTGAGAGGATTAGACCGATCGTCAAAACTATGAAGAAGAACTCTCCGTTAAAATGGGTTGATGAGTGTGAAAGAGCGTTTGTTAAAGTCAAGACTATACTTTCTAGTCCTCTAGTCATGCGCAGACCAGATGAAGGACATGACTTGTAGCTTTACTTGGCAGTATCAGAGGCAACAGTAAGTGCAACCTTGGTTCAAGAAGCTCTTAATTTAGAGCTAGTTTATTTCATCAGTTGGGTACTTAAGGATGCAGAGGTGCGATACAAACATGTAAAGAAGGTCGCTTTGGCCTTTAGTAGCAATTGCACAACGATTATGCACATACTTTCAAGGATATCAGTTGGTCGTAAAAACTGATCATCCCATTGCAAAAATATTGAGGAAGCCAGATTTAGCCGGAAGGATAGTAGGATGGTTTGTAGAGTTATCAATATTCAGTTTGAGGTTTGAACCATGCGTGTCGGTTCGAGGACAACAGTTAGCTAAATTCGTCGCAGAATTGTGAGATTGCACAGTGCGATCTTGGAAGCTCTATGTTGATGGGTTAGTTTGAAGGTTAGGGGGTGAAGCAGGAATAGTCTAAGAAGGTCCTGGAAATTTGATAATAGAATAATTGCTTATCTTTCAATTCAAGATAAGTAATAATCGGGCAGAATACGAAGCCCTGATTGCCGGACTCGAGCTGGAAAAAGACCTAGGGGTTGGGGTAGTAGATTGCGAACAGATTCACAGCTCGTTGTGGAACAGATGAACGACATTTTCCAAATTAAGGATGATCAACCGCTCCAATTGTTCCATAAAGCCAAAAATTTGTTGGACCGGTTTAGGGAGATTCAGATAAGGCACATCCGTCGAGAAGAGAATGCTCGGGCAGATGTCTTGTCCAAGTTAATGAGAGGAAAGGAGAAGGGCGAGTTGACTTCAGTGATACGACAAGTGTTGATGAAACCGACCGTTGATTGTATGATGGCAACAACAACAATCGATCGAGTAGATTGGAGGACGGAAATCATCTCTTTGATCAAAAGTCAAGAGGAAGGCAGATCAATCCCCACAAAGGATGCTAAAAGAATCGCTCGGTATTTGCTTGTAGGCGAAGAACTCTACAAAAGAGGGTTTTCCAGCCCCCTATTAAAATGTGTTTCTCAAGACGAAGGTAATTGCATTTTAAGAGTGTGATAACTGTTTAAAAATAGTTATTTTCATACTTAATTTTGATATCAAAAACACCCTTTTGACTTAGAAACTTGCTTGGAATCATGAGTTTTCTTTATTTTTATGAATAAAAGAGTTGAGTACGTGTTTTATGATTTTTTCGTTAAATTCCCTTGATTTTGTAGGTTTTTGGAATGATTTGAAAGAATGGTTGAATTATCAAATGGTTGGAGTGCATAAAAGTCAAACAGAATGCAAAAAAGTCAACCAATCAACTAGAAAAGTCAACCAGTCAACCAGAAAAGTCAACAAGTTGACCAGAATGCTGAAAAGTTGACCAGAGTGCAGTTGACCAGCGCCCAGCGGTGACATTGAGCGCCGGGCGGTGCTGCGGCTTGAGGGAAACCGCTCGGCGGTGAAATTAGGCGTCGGGCGGTTGGCAGATGGGCCTAGACCTGTTTTATGTTATTTTTTATAATCTGTTTGGGCTTGGGCTTGTTTTATGTCATTTTTATGCACTATTTAAAGGCCAGAACGTCTTAGGGTTTATATCTTTTGATGGCTTAGGCACAGAAACACACTTTTCACCCCTTTGGAGGTAGATTTGGAGATGGTGCAGCTCTCCTTTTTAGGGTTTGTATCTCTTTCATTATATTCTTCACCTAGTTTCTCCATGACGATGGAGAACTAATCTTATTTGTTGTTGGGGAAAGATGTAACCTCTAAACTCTCATATATTAAAATTCTTATTTTATTTATACGCTTGTGTATGCTCTGATTATCAATTGTTGGGTTTCTCTTCTAAGCTTAAAGCTTTTATCATTTAACTCATTCGATAATCGTTGTTTGTCTTTATTGATACGGGAACGTACAATACTGTCATGAACTAGGGAAATTCCTTGATTAAGCAATACCACCTAGGGATGGGGGGGTAGGACGATCAATTGATTTTGCTTCTGTTCTTAATGTGTTATTAATTACTAGGGGAGGCTAGGGATAGCAAGCCAGTAACTAATAATAGGCTCTTGTCGTCGAGGGATCGGGTTAAGGGTAAACTAAGAAAGTTTGCATGACAATTAGATAACAAAGCGAAACAAATAAGAAAAGTAAATATGTGAGAGTGATTGGGTGAAATCTGAACCCTAGCAACAAATCCATCTCATCTTATCAACATCATCCATCCACTTTTGTGTTTAACCTCAATTGATCAAATTGCATTCATATTTATTTTTCTACACTTTATATTGAAAAATCCCAAAATATTATTTTTATAGTCTTGATTGGTTAAGCAAAAGCACAACAGTTACCATTTATTATTGCTTGAAACGATTTGGTACGCTTGCCAATTTGTTAACAAGTTTTTGGCGTCGTTGCCGAGGACTCATGGTAGAACTATTCTATGTGTGTGATTCTTAACTGATTAGACTTTCTATCTTTCTACCCCTTTCTTTCTATCTCTTTATCTTTCTGTTTTTTTTTTTAATTT
The DNA here is from genome assembly GCF_000741045.1 of Vigna radiata var. radiata. Lineage (NCBI taxonomy): Eukaryota > Viridiplantae > Streptophyta > Magnoliopsida > Fabales > Fabaceae > Vigna > Vigna radiata. Next base: position 17,923,855 of record NC_028357.1, read on the forward strand.
TTCTTTCTTTAAAAAAAACGAAAATTAAAAAAAATAATAATATCTTTTACTGTTTTTGTTTTCTTGGGCTAATTTTGTGCTCTAGTGCAGTGTTCTTTAGTGTATTCAGGATAATTTTTTTGGTATTAGGAGCAATGGATCATCAAGAGGAAGATAAGAAAGGTGAAGTGGTTCACCAACATCCTGATGTGAAAAGTGACAAACCCAAACTTGGCATATAAGTGAAATTCAAGAATAGGTTATGGGTTGTCAAGACTATCAAAGCAAACAAAATTCTAAAGATGGAGGATCCTTAGAGTTGGTGACAAGAAAAGTTTCGAGATCTTGTTGGTGTCATGGAGGAAGGAAGAATGCTAACAAGAAAATTTCAACACCTACTGATGGGTGTTTGGGCTTTACCGGGTCAAGCTAATGACGTTAAAAGAGCACTTGCTGGGAGGCAACCCAGTTTCTGAGTTTTTTTATCTTTTATTTCGTTTTGATTTTATTTGATTTGATTTGATTTTATTTTCTTTGATTTGATTTGATTTGATTTTATTTTATTGGATTTGATTTGATTTGATTTGATTTGATTTTTTATTTTATTTATTTATTTATTTATTTATTTTGGGTTATGCGCTGCTTCTGATGGCAGTAATGTTAGCATCTACTGATGGATGCTATATGGTTAGACATTTACTGATGGATGTCACTAACGGCGTTTACTGATGAATGCTACTGGGATAGTATCAACTGAGGGATGCTAGAAGATTTAGGTATCTACTGAAGGATACAGGAAGGTACACCTACTGAAGGGTAATGGTAAGTTTTGCACCTACTGATGGGTGCTAGAAAGGTTTGGGTCAGGCTCGTGACGTTAAATAAGCGCTACTTGGGAGGCAACCCAGTTTTCTAAACTTTTCTTTTTAAATTTTGTTATATTTGCTTATGTTTTTAGAATAGGTATTGATGTACTTAGTTGGACACTATATCTGATGCAGTGGTTTGATTTTGATATCTTTTTGCATGATGGGAATTTCTTGATGATGCTTTGATAATGATGAAGTTGAGATTGCACAATATGCTGATATACAGGTGTTGTTGGTTCACAAGCTGTGTGAACAGATGCATTGTGGTTTTGTGATTGTGATTACGAGGCTGAGCAGGGTATTTGATTGAATGATTGGAATAAGCTTGTGTGAGGTTTTTGAGCTCCAGAGTTCTTATTGATATATTTTCTATCTACTGGAAGCATAAATGATTTTGCCTGAGTTTCTGTGATTGATTGAATTACGTGTATATGTCACATGATCAAGGCCGTTTTTGATAAGCCCTTTTCTAAGCCAAAAAACAATTTCGTCCTACATGAAAAAGGAACATCATATGTTCTACCCTTTTTGAACCTAAGCCTTAAACAGGATGAAAACCCTTGCTATGAAAATCTTTGCCTTGAGTTAGGTTGAGAAATATTTTTGGGGTATTGTTAAAGGTTCAAGTTTGGGGTTGTTGGGAGAATTGAAAAAGAAAAAGAAAAGTTAGGCATTGAGCTTATGAGTTGAAAAGAAAATGCATGAGAAAAGATGAAAAAGACAGAAAAAGAAAAAGCATGAAAAGAAAAGCACAATGTGAAGAAAAGGGAAAGTTGGGAATGAGTGAGATTGGTAAAAGGAGAGTTTGTGCTTGAACTATGAATGTATAGATAACTCTCTTAACGCAAGGATTTTGTGATCTAGAAAAACCAATTTTCCTTGTTAGCCCAACCACATTATAAGCCTTGAAAGGTCCTTGTGATGACATGTGCATGTGATTATGTTTGATTGTTGTAAATGAAAGGCAACTTTGTTCTATGTGACTTGTAGATAGTAGAGGGAAGGAGTGACCTTTATACACCTTTGAGTGAAACACTTTATCTGGTGAGGAATGATTCCATGAATTCATGATTATATCTATGCTTAGCTAATTGATCATTCATGAGAATAGCATCTGTTGGAAGATTAAATGATTATGTGAACACTAGGATGAGTATTTTGAATCAAAGCATGTGCACATCTTGACTAAATTTTCTTTATGAGTTGATTTGAGTGATTATCTATCTTGAAAGAAAGAGCTTTTGGAACGTGATTGAACCGTTGTGCTGATTTGTGGAAGACTAAGTTTCATCTTGTTTGCTTGAGGACAAGCAAAGTTTCAAGTTTGGGGTTGTGATAACAGTTTAAAAACAGTTATTTTCATACTTAATTTTGATATCAAAAACACCCTTTTGACTTAGAAACTTGCTTGGAATGATGAGTTTTCTTTATTTTTGTGAATAAAAGAGTTGAGGACGTGTTTTATGATTTTTTTCATTAAATTCCCTTGATTTTGTAGGTTTTTGGAATGATTTGAAAGAATGGTTGAATTATCAAATGGTTGGAGTGCAGAAAAGTCAAACAGAATGTAGAAAAGTCAACCAGTCAACCAGAAAAGTCAACCAGTCACCCAGGAAAGTCAACCAGTTGACCAGAATGCTGAAATGTTGACCAGAGTGCAGTTGACCAGCGCTCAGTTGTGAAATTGAGCGTCGGGCGGTGCTGCGGCTTGAGGGAAACCGCCCGACGGTGAAATGAGGCGTCGGGCGGTTGACAGATGAGCTTGAACCTGTTTTATGTTATTTTTTATGATCTGTTTGGGCTTGGGCTTGTTTTATGTCATTTTTATGCCTTATTTAAAGGCCAGAACGTCTTAGGGTTTGTATCTTTTGATGGCTTAGGCATAGAAACACACTTTTCACCCCTTTGGGGTAGATTTGGAGATGGTGCAGCTCTCCTTTTCTCCTTTTTAGGGCTTGTATCTCTTTCATTCCATTCTTCGCTGAGGGATCGGGTTAAGGGTAGACTAAGAAAGTTTGCATGAAAATTAGATAACAAAGCGACGATCACTTCGAGCCCGGGTGTTGAGAGCGGGCCACTTTTGGCCCACTTTCGAAGAAGATTGTGGCAACTTTATTCGAAGGTGTTTGAACTTCAGAAGCATGACAACATCTTCAAAGTGCCACAGATGGAGCTCCATAATTTGGCTTTGATAACGGTCTAAAATCCGTTATTTTTATACTTAAATTTGATATCAAAACACACACTTTATGGCTTAGAATGAGCTTAGAATAATGCAAAACACTTTAGTTTGGTTTCAAGAGAGTCAAAAGTGGTTTTAGAGATATTATGCCTTTTTTTACATTGTTTTGGCAGGACTTGTAAAAGCCCACCTTTGTGAGACACATGTCCTACCCTAGGGTTTTTGGGTGGACCCCACCCTAATTTTTATAAGGTGGGAGCAACTCTCGGCTGAAAAGAATTTTTTGAGGAGAACATTAGACTTGGAGAGGAGGCTCTCGGAAATTGAAAAGAAAGCA
>NC_028357.1:17928376-17933490 GCF_000741045.1 Vigna radiata var. radiata
TGTCTGACCTAATTCTTGAACCAAAGTTTGGTCCTTCAGAGACGAGCTAGGAGTCACTTCCTAGCTATACTGCATTCCTAATTTGCAATCAAATTTGTATGGGTCGCGACACCCATCAAATTTTGGCACCGTTGCTGAGGACCAACGGTTCGGTTTTAGGTTCTTTGTTGTGTTAATCTGTGTTTTGTTCTGTCTTGTGTTGTGAGTGTGATGTTCTATTCTGTGTGTTCGTTCTTGTATGTGTGTTATCATGTGTGTTGCATTTAAATAGCTTTAGTTGCATATTTTCATTCCATTCTTCTTCCCCCCCCCCCTTTTTCTACATGTCTACCTGTTTTGATTCTGTGAATAATGCTTATTCTGTTAGTGCCTATGATTATGATTCTCCTTCTGGATGTTCCTCTGATGATTGTGATGTATACTCTGTTGATTTCTGTGCTGAGAACAATATGACTCATCCTCTCACTCATGAGAGTGCTCTTTCGGAGCCAGTTTCACTTCATGAGGATGATGCTCATTTCGTTCTCACCTCTGGGCTAACACATTTGCTGCCTAAGTTTCATGGTTTTACAGGTGAATGCCCTCACATACATTTGGAGGAGTTCTACACCGTTTGCTCTTCAATAAAACCTCCTCATGTCCATGATGATCACATGTTTTTAAGGGCATTTCCGCATTCACTACAAGGAGCAGCAAGGGATTGGCTTTATGGTCTTCCTCTAGGATCCATCACTTCTTGGGAAGATCTTAAGCATATGTTCTTGGATAAATTCTTCCCTGCTTAGTATGGTCACAGTAACGATCCTAGATGGAATCACTACAAGAAAAATGCTAATTATATACGGAATTTTATATATGGATTTTGATCCGTATATAATTGGAAGGTTATATACGGATGTTTTATACGGATGGCCTTATATACGGAATTTCCGTATGTAAAGGGGGTAAAGGATTATATACGGATTATCCCTCTGTAAGATCGGTATGTAATATTGGCGCGTTTAGGCGGGAAGTTTGCCAAGGATATATCCGTATATAAGACCGTATGTAACTGGAACACTTATTTATCCGCTTATTTTAAATACGGATATGATAATAGTTAATTAAAAAAAAAAAGTAATATAGAATCTGATTGTGGAAATGTTCTGGCACTATTCTCCTTCGAGCCAGCCCCCATTCTCGAGCCCAGTTTCCCCCCTCTGTCGAGCCCTAGTTTCTGACTGCAACCATCCATCACCGTCATTCTCCCTCTCTACATCCATGTTTCTCCCTCTGTGATTCGCACTCATTCTCGTCAACTCGTCAATCTCCGTCATCGAGCCTTCTTCTCCCTTGGCTTCTCCATCATGTAGCCATTCTGTGTTAGTGGAACTGTATTTGTGTTAAGCCGGTGGACAATCGTCATTTGAACCCTAGTGTTGTTTTCCGTCATTCGAACCCTAGTTCTGCTCCTACTGGAACCTTCATTTTGTGGTAGTGGAACCCTCGCAGTCGTAATGTGGTTGTTTTGGCGATCTGTCAGTGTTCGTTATTCTGGAGTTCTAGAATTGGTAAGTAATTTTTGTTAATTGTTAAATATGCTAATTTGTGAAATCGAATAACCCTAATTTAATTTATTTTTTTTTTTTGGCACGAAATGATGTGTGGTTTGGATTATGAAACCCTTGGGTGCATTGTGTAGTGAAGATTGAGAGGGCTTTAAAGGTATGTTTCCTTTTATGTGTTTTTTGTTTCAATATAGAAGAAGATGGTTACTAGTAAGGAGAGTAGCTAGGATATCATAGGCGTATAAGGTTTTCAGGTATGAATAATTATTTAGGATGTTCTGTTTTTTTGTCTTTTGAAGAGAATATATATCTGCGTATATGTTTTATTGTTGACAACCTTGTTTCCTACGACTTTCGTCAGAATTGTGAGGAGCCTTACACCTTCATGGTGCCTAGGGAGTGGCACGATTGTGCTCTACGTAGATCAGAGTGTGTGAAGAGTGAGCTTGAGTGTGAGAGGGTTGTACTTGAAGGAGTAATGTGTAGTTACTAGAGTAGAAAAAGTAGTAGAGACAAAGTTATTAGTGATTTAGTTTGATAGAAAAATCATGCATAGAGGAAATTGAAAGAAAATAAAAGTGGCTAACTAGAGCTAAGGAAAGTGGGGTAATAAGTTTAGAACAATGTTGTGAGAAGTATGGAGTTTTGTGTGACATATAGAGTGATGTTGAAGTAAAGGGTGAGTTAGGTTAGGTTTGGAATAGTCTTGATTGACAGTTAAGATGATCTTATCTCTTTTTTCTCTCATTTCTCTCTTTCTGCAGAAGCGAAGAAGACGACAACCAGGGAGAGCGGTGGTTGAAATAATATCCTGGGAGCCCAGAGCTTTTCTCTATCATAATTTTGTGGTTAGTGTTTATGTAAATGCTATTAGCATTTGTCATTAAGATGTGACATTTTGCATGCTTCTATTATGTTTATGGTTGTCAATGTGTCCTCTTGTGAGTAAGAACCTGGTTTTTTATTTATTTATTTTTTCATTTTCTTTCCCCTCTTTTAAAGCCAAGTTTTGTTGTGGAGATGTAGAGGTGTCTGTGTTGAAGTTATTTGAATGCTATATAGAGCTTTTGATTAGATTTGCCTTTAGGAAATACTGGAAAATCAGACTACCTAGGCTCACTTTAAAATTTTCTTTTGTTAGTGATGTTGTGCTTGTAATTGGGTTTGTGCGTGTTAGACTTCCTAAACTTGGCTTCATTAATTGATCGGTAGAAAATGGTGAGGTGGGGAGTGAGAAAGGGAGTTTTAATGGACTGACATGGTAGATTGAATGGAATGAAAGGTTTTGGCTTTTACTCAATTATGCTTAACAGGGGAGTTTGGTAGTAGGACATAATAAAATTATCAGTACAACATAATAAAATTATTAATTATTCAAACAAAGGAGGAAGGTGAACAAACAAAAACATTCCTTAGGCTCTATTTTCTTTTCCAAACAAAGTTCAGCTGAAACCATAGCAAGCCCTATATATCCTTCAGCCTTTCATACAATCTCAAACAAAATACATACCATTTTCGTACATAGCAATATCTCTTCTTCATTATTGCACTCTTGTCAACTATGGCCTCCAACAAATCATTCATCACTGCTTTTCTTCTTGCTCTCACCTTCTCAAGCATGAGCATGAGCCTAGCAGCTCGCCATCTTATGTAGACAACTGCACCAACATTGCCAACATTGCCACCATTGCCTTCAATTCCAGCCCTTCCTTAGGGTAATGTTCCACCACAGCCCACTATCCCATCTATACCTACCACTTTGCCTCCACTTCCTACCAACATCCCTAACATTCCAACAATTCCACCGCTCAACGTTCCTCCATTGCCTTCAATCCCAACATTCACAATTCCAACTACTATGCCCTCCATCCCATTCCTCTCCCCACCACCTTCCACCTCCACCCCTGAAACTACCTTTCTTTTCTTCTTCCTGGCCAAGCTACCTTCTCAGTCTGATTCGTAGTAGTGCCAAGTTGCATGCTTCCTATAGATATGGCCTGATTCCTTTTGTCTGAGAGCCTTCTGTGGTGTTTTCCTTTTACTTTTGTCGTATGGTGTGAAAAACTGTATTTCTTTTCACTTTACGTGAGTTATCGCTATTGTTTCTACTTTTTCTTGTATTATAGATTACAGGTTGCGAATGATTACAGCTATACAACTTATAATGTCTTATCCTTTAATTTAAACTCTTCCAACATCCTAATTAGATGTCTAACTAACTGCACTTATATTATTACTAAGTATTTCAATAGAGAAGGAAGGAAGAAAAACATCACACTATTTAGTTGATGGAGAAAGGTAAAATCACAAATAATACACTGATATATATAGGAGACGATCAAGATGTTATTCATACAATGCATGAGATATAATATAATCGTTGTTGTCCTCTTTAAATTCTTCTAATATTGAAGACAAAAATAGGAAATAAATATGAAGTAAGAAACGTCATGACTGAAATGTTTATTTGTTGTTTGAACTGCCTCGAACAATTAAAATGAGTATAATTGATTTATAGACCATGGGAATTAAATTTGAATGGTGTTAAAGTCGTTTAGTGGCAAGATGAATTAAGTTGGGTGATGGCACGAAGCTAAAATAATGAACTGAGCATGATTGTAGTTATTAGTATTAAAGCAAGAAGGGTGCATATGTGATCAATTTGATATTAGAAATGTGTTCATGAATCTATTTTAATGTTGTTTGAGAAGGCCTGGAAATTCATGTTAACAGATGGGGTATATTTAGGTATGCAACATCTTATTGATTGATGAATAATTAAGCATATACCGGGTTATTTGCATAAACGCCACTGTCAATGAGGTTAAATTTGTGTATCTTCCCTTCAGAATATTGGTATTTGAAATTGTGTGGAGGAAGATAAGTAGGTGCAGCGGAGGTGCTTAAGCATATGTATGAGAGTTTAGCGTCCATGAAAGGAGACATCTTCATTTGCATCAATTTATTTCAAATCTTACTGTGTTACTTTCTTTCTCACCTTCTATAGTTTCAAATCTAACAATAATTGGTGTATTGACACTTACTAAGAAACAATATAAATAGGGTTAAATTAACCTAAGTCATCTCCTAATAAATTCAATTGTGAACTAACTNAAAATAGTACTTACTAAAATTTGCAGAATAATGTTAGAAACAGAAAAACAATAAAGAAGGGAGGTTTAAATTAATAAATGTTGAAAGAAAATAAAAACAAACAAGCATAAAAGACCGATTTATTTTTCAACTCTTGAATTATTTATTGGTTATCATATTAATTCAATTATTTTTCAAGAAGACCTTAAATTAACTAAACAAATATATAATTAATCTATAAATTTTTTACTTTTTTTTTCTCTTGTACAAGTAAGACCATGTGTTTAGATTGCCCATGTTCCATCNTATGCATGTGTAGTCTTATCTACTCTTTCACATATTTTATTAAGCATATAAGTTTGAGTTAACTAATCAATTAATTCATTTAGCTTCCTATTCATTATATTGTGTACAAGACTATTTTCATTTTATCTATTTGATCTTATATGGATAAAATGCAGATTACATTTCACG
>NC_028357.1:17934831-17936968 GCF_000741045.1 Vigna radiata var. radiata
ATGCACATGCACCAAATTGGTGTTAGTTTCACATGCTTTTACCCTTACTTAGATTAACAAACATGACTAAGTTTAAATTCTTGTATGCCTTCTCCACTTGTCCAAGAACCACAGCAGCTGCAGTCCTATCAGCCTGCCCAAGCAACTCCTCATCCTTCCACTACTTCTGAGCCTACATTGAAGGAGTTATTGAGGCAGATGACCATGCAGAACATTGAGTTCATGCAAGAGACCAGAGCATCTATTCAGAGTTTCACTGCTCAGATGGGGCAGATGATTATTCAACTCACTGAGGAACAGTCTCAAGTTTCAGAGGAATCATCATTCAAGATTGTTCAGCTTCTAGGTTATGTCAGTGCCACTCACATAGGAGATAGGGAGCAAAGTCATGATCTTATGACTGTGTCATCTACTTTCCCACACTTCTATGTCCCCACTCTTGCACTTGAGGATACTGATGAAAATTTTGAGGACCAGGCGGATATGAGCAACACTTTTGAGATAGGTAGACCAGTTTCACCTTCCCCCACTCTACCAATCTTCAGGGAAGTGGAGGTAAACATACCTATGATTGATTCTGTTGTTGATGATTATGTTATTGAGAGGTGTGTTATTGATGATTGTATTGTTGATGAGCATGATTTTCATTCCCCCTCTTTGCATGATGAAAACTACTTTGTGTTATCACATCTGAATGTTTCCATGCACTGAACATGAATCTGAACCTGTGATTGATATTGTTTCTATTTCTGAAATTGATTCATGTTCTGAGGGTATATCTGAGGGTCAGCCTATTACACTAGGATTGAGTATTATACCTCTGCATGTTATCTTTGTAGAACCACATTGCACTAACCATGGTGCAGGAGGTACACATGAGTTTGATCAACAAACACCCACGGTGGAAGACAAGAGTGTCAGTGTACACAAAAGCTTGAATATCAATAGGCACCAGCTGAAACCACTCATCAACAATCTCTGCTTCTTAGATCCAGCTATGGAGGACATCTCCCTGATTGATCAAATCTGGAGACTGAAGAAATTCCTCCTTAACACTTCTTTGTTGGATCCGGTGGTGGAGAAGATCTCCCTGAAAGTCTAGAATTGGCAACTGCCACCATGATCAGGGGAGTTTCCTTTTTCCCTTCTCTCCCCTTTCCCTACTTTTATTGCACTTGTCCATGATCTGTTGATTGTTCTGATTTCTGATTTGATGATTGTTACACATTGAGGACACTGTGTAGTTTAAGTGTGGTCTATTGGGGGAGAGTCTGATTTTTCGTTCTTAGTTTATGTTTTCTGCGTTAATTTTTTTTTTGTTTTCTAGACAGTTTTTGTTGTGTTTTGTGTACAGTTTTGCATGTTTCTCTTGATTTTTGGACTCGGTTTAGGTTGTAGACTTGTCTTTCACTTCACTTGATTGATACTTATTGGTTTGAAATCCATGTTTTTCTCGGCTTGGAAAGATGATTATGATGTTTGAGAGGGTGATTGATTGTGACAGAAATACCCTGTGTGAGATTTGAGCCACTTGATATTCTTTCTTGTGTGTGATATGTCTCTTGATTGCCTGCACATATGCCTTGGCTTGACTTTTTTTTTTATGATTCTTGATTGATATGCATGTTTGAAAGTGATAAAGGCGATTTTGTTGTTAAGCCTCTCTAGGCAAAGGAGCCTACCTTGTTGTGATCCTTTGTCAGCCCCTTTGAGCCTTTACTTTCCCCATTTCTTTGTTTTGAAGCTCATACACTAGCCCTAAGTGAAAAACCATGATTACCTGAACCTTAGGGAATATTGGAGCTTTGGAATTGTTTTGGGAATAAGTGTGGTCTCTTGGGAGATTCTGATGAATTGGCTAGTTGGTTCCTCTTCTTGGTTTTGTTTTTGTAAATATGATGAGTATCTTGTCTCTTACAGTTGTGTTCTTAATAGAGAGAAAAGAAAAGAGACAAGATGGAAAAAAAAAAGAAAAAAAATACAGAAAAATGAGAAAAATGAGAAAAAAATTGTGTGAATAATGGAGTCAAGAAGAGGATTGAATTAGAGGGTTTTGGGTGTGATTTTACTGTTTTTTCACTTGTTCCCCATTGCTCCTCTATTCCTTTTGGTTTGTAGCTTCTCACCCATATTTATC
>NC_028357.1:17937563-17938439 GCF_000741045.1 Vigna radiata var. radiata
CTTGAACCTGTTTTATGTTATTTTTTATGATCTGTTTGGGCTTGGGCTTGTTTTATGTCATTTTTATGCCTTATTTAAAGGCCAGAACGTCTTAGGGTTTGTATCTTTTGATGGCTTAGGCATAGAAACACACTTTTCACCCCTTTGGGGTAGATTTGGAGATGGTGCAGCTCTCCTTTTCTCCTTTTTAGGGCTTGTATCTCTTTCATTCCATTCTTCGCTGAGGGATCGGGTTAAGGGTAGACTAAGAAAGTTTGCATGAAAATTAGATAACAAAGCGACGATCACTTCGAGCCCGGGTGTTGAGAGCGGGCCACTTTTGGCCCACTTTCGAAGAAGATTGTGGCAACTTTATTCGAAGGTGTTTGAACTTCAGAAGCATGACAACATCTTCAAAGTGCCACAGATGGAGCTCCATAATTTGGCTTTGATAACGGTCTAAAATCCGTTATTTTTATACTTAAATTTGATATCAAAACACACACTTTATGGCTTAGAATGAGCTTAGAATAATGCAAAACACTTTAGTTTGGTTTCAAGAGAGTCAAAAGTGGTTTTAGAGATATTATGCCTTTTTTTACATTGTTTTGGCAGGACTTGTAAAAGCCCACCTTTGTGAGACACATGTCCTACCCTAGGGTTTTTGGGTGGACCCCACCCTAATTTTTATAAGGTGGGAGCAACTCTCGGCTGAAAAGAATTTTTTGAGGAGAACATTAGACTTGGAGAGGAGGCTCTCGGAAATTGAAAAGAAAGCAGCCACACATTGCAAGCAATTCATTCTNGGGCTGGAACATTATTTAGAGGAGCTTGGAAATGTTNTTGANGGTGATGGCATTGGTTNAATGAAGGANANTTTTTTTTNNNNTTTNNTTT
>NC_028357.1:17938608-17943876 GCF_000741045.1 Vigna radiata var. radiata
GNNNNTNNNNTTTNANTTTTTTTTTTCATTTGGAAGGTGNANCCGCCACTTACGGGATTTTATTTTTCATTTGGCACCTTGAACATTTTNGAGAGGAGTGGAGCACCNTACAACCNTTTTCTTTATTTTATTNTTTTCCTTGCATTTACTTGCTTTGAATGAAAATGTTACTGCCGATGGGAGACGNTGATTGAATTGGTGGCATAAGTNAACTTTTAAGATGCATTCCATTTCNTACTTTAAGCATANAATTATTTTATTCCTGNTGAATGTTCTTTTATTTTTATTTCTTTATATTAAAGAAGCTTACTCATGATTTGTTAGCACTTTCAGGTGTTTCTTTCTTTTTGTTATTTCTGNTTCAATGTTTATTTCATTTATTAGTCAATGTAGTTCAATAGCGTAAGATGCAATTTCAAGTTTGGAAGTTTCATTTCACGTGCGTCATGTAGGTTGAATTAAATGCATCCTCTTACTGTTCATTTATTTTTCTTTTAGTGTTGATTCCGTGATGAATATGAGTTGATAGAATGTTGCATTTTATTTTTTTGCTCAATCATTGAAATTTGATAGCGTAAATTTCATTGCTTATTCTTTGTTGCGATTTAATTAGTTCACACATCTTGTTTTAGGACCGTTCGGGGTTTATGTTTTCCACATCTCTTCCAGCATTTTCAATTCTGTTTAGTTATGTTTAATTTCCATGCTTTAATTCAGTTTAATTATTCTCTCAACACTTTTCACAACCTCCCCCCCCCACTTCGTGTCTGACCTAATTCTCGAACCAAAGTTTGGTCCTTGAGAGACGACCTAGGAGTCACTTCCTAGCTATACTGAATTCCTAATTTGCAATCAAATTTGTATGGGCCACGACACCCATCAATGAGAAAAGATACCAAAAGAAGAGTAAGGTCCACCACTCAGCGCGAATTCTGACGCTAGCTCCAGCTTCGAGGAGGAAGCCACTGTTTTACGCCTTAGCGATGACGCTGAGCGTCCTACGATTCTGAACTCACCGTTGAGCGCCAGGATCCACCGCTGAGTGTCCTGCGATTATGGAGGCTACCGTTGAGCGGTCAAATGAGCGCTAAGCACCTAAATGATGGGCCTGGACCGAAATTCTGTTACTTTTCTACATTATAAATAGACCCAATGCGACCCTTAGGGTAAACTTTTGGCAATGGAAGACATCAGAGCACCTTCTACACTCTTTGGAGGTGGCTTTTTGGACGCTAAGGCTCCAAATTACCAAATCTAGGCTTTACTCTTTCATTTTTTCCATTAATTTCATCTAGTTTCACCATGTCTATGGTGAACTAAACCCTTTATTGTTGGGGAACAATGTAATCCTTTTGAAACTCTCTTATATTGAAATTCTTATTTTATTCATATGCTTGTATTATCAATTGTTTGGGTTTTCTTCTTTGAGGTTAATGCATACATCATTTAACTCATTCGGTGATATGATATTTGATTTTGTCAATACGGGAATGTACGGGGAAATCTAGAACTGATAAGAATTCTCTTGGTTATGAAATACTACCTAGGAATAAGAGTAGGACGATCAATTACTTTAAGCTTATGAAATTAATGCATTAGTGATTACTAGGGAGACTAAGAATGGTAAACTAGTAATTGGTAATAGGCTCTCTTCGCCGAGGAATCGGGGGTTTAGAGTAATTTAGAAAGTTGCATGACATTGATAATAAAGCCTTTTTAGTAAGAATAGTAGATATAAGAGGGTGGATAAGGATGAAATTGTAAACCCGAACAACTCTATTCATTCATATCTTTTATTTGCCAATTGGTTCAATTTGCATTTTCATGTTTATATTTACTTTTGCATTAACACTACATAATTATTCTTCTTTCAAGTCTTATGCAATCAATTTACATGAAAGATAAGGCCTAAGAGTCCCTTGGGAAATGATCTAGACTAACTGTCTATTATTACCTTATACGATTTGGTACACTTGCCAGGGTTTTAACAGGCTTCCCCTTGGCTATTTGCTCAATGGGATATGTATATTGTAGGACCGTTCCTGGCCGACAAGGCTCACAAAAAGTTTGTTTTGGTGGCTGTCGATTATTTTACCAAATGGGTAGAGGCTGAGCCCTTGGCCACCATCTCTGTAGCACAGGTCCAGAAGTTTGTGTGGAAGATCATTTGTCATTTGGGTCTACCTCGGGTAATAGTGACTGATAATGCGAGGTAGTTTGTAGACAAAAAACTGAGGGAGTTTTATCAGAATTTACACGTCACTAGCTCGATAGAACATCCCCAAACGAATGGTCAGGCAGAACCGGCCCATAAGACCATTGTTAGGGAGTTAAAAAGAAGGTTGGGAGATCGAAAAGAAGCATTGGTAGAAGTGTTTCCAGAGGTATTATGGAGTTATCGTTGTACTCCGCACGACACTACTAGAGAGACGCCGTTTAACTTGACCTATGGGACAGACGCTACGTTGCCCGTAGAAGTAGGAGAGCCGACGATCCGTAGAAGAGTAGGGGAAGATTTGATAGAGGGTAATGATTATCAGTTATGGAATGAGTTGGATACAGTACAAGAGAGAAGAGAAATAGTTGTCATCCGGGCGGAGGCATAGAGAAGGTTAGTGGAACAACGATATAACACCAAATTTCAATCGAGACATTTTATGGAAGGAGACTTATGATGGAATCCTAATCAGGGAAACCATTCAAAGAAGTAGCAATTCAAGCTAAGACTAAGAAAGGGAAGTTAAAGAAAGACTTTCTAAAGCTTTCTTGAGTTTCTTTCTCTAAGTCTTAGAAATATTATCTTTTAATATGTTTACTTTGTTTTGTAGGGCCCAAATAAAGCTTGGAGAAGTTGATCCAAGAAGTAGGAGCAAGGGAGGAAGGCCATCCAAGAAGCTAAATAAATAAAGCAAAGCCAAGGAATTAAGGAGAAGCTCTCGGATTGGGAAAGCTGATTTTCGCCCAGCCCAAAACCTGAATGGCCCAGCGAAATGCAAAGGAGACTCTTCCATGTGACTGTTGACGTGTACTGCAGCATGGTTTTTGCCCCTTCCTAGCGTGGCATGTGTTCCTCCATGTGCCAACTGCTTCTACACGAATTGTAATTAGTTTTGGAGGGAAAATAGGTTAGATTACAGGCTCCTCATCCTATAAATGGGAGGGCCAATACCATGTAAAAACACTTTTGAGCTTGCAATGTTATGCTGCAAAATTAAATTCTCAGCTTCTTGTGCTTTGAAGTCACCTTGTTCTTCTACTTCTCCCTTTCTCAAGCTTCCTTCCACCTTAGGAAGGCCTTCTGAGCTATGAGATCTCACCCATACACCTCTCCTCTATTAAAACACATTAAACCCTGCATCATCAATTCATTTCCGCTGCAACCTCTGTCTCACTGGTTTCTTCCGGCTTGGAGCTCTTAACTGCCTGATTCAAGCTGGATTTGGTCTCCATCACTTGGTATGGCGTAAGACGGCCGAAGCAAGAAGAGATCGAACCCGTGGGAAATTCGCTGCTAATTGGGAAGGTGATAACAATTGAAATACCGTTATTTTTATACTTAATTTTGATACTAAAAACACCCTTTATGACTTAGAACCTAGCTTGAAAATCATGCTTTTGCTTAAGTTGTGAAAGTAAGAGAGTTGAAGGTGGTATTATTGGTTTTATGCTTGGTTTTCCTTGTTTTAACAAGAATTAAGGTGATTTGGAAGAAGAAGTTGAAGTAGCAAGGAGTTGGAGTTAGGAAAAGCTGGAAAGTAGCATAAAGAAGAATCGCATATGGCGTTGAGCACCCTTTAGGGGCACTGAGCGCAAGTTTCTTTTGTCTCACGCCTGAGCGCCACTGTTGAGCGTCAATTAAATGCCGCCTAGGCGCCCTTTTTGGGGCGCTAAGTGCCAATTTCTTCTGTCTCACGCTTGGGCACCACCACTGAGCGCTAGTTTAGTACTGCAACCACTGCTGAGCGCTCTAAGTGGGGCGCTGAGCGCCAACGACATGGGCTTAGACTTGTTTTCTGTTATTTTTATTATCTATTTAAGACCCAGACGCCCTAGAGACTGATCTTTTGAAAGAAAGAGGCGTAGAAACACTCCTTTCACCTTTTGGAGGCGAATTTTGGATGCGAAACCTCCGATCTTCAACTTTTAGGGTTTTATCTTTCATTCTTTTCCATATTTTCGTTTAGATTCACCATGTCTATGGTGAACTAAACCTCCATTGTTGTTGGGAAACGATGTAATCCTTTGAAGCTCTCATGTATTGAATCGATTTATATTATATATGCTTTACTTCATTAATTGTTAGGGTTTTTCCTCTACGCTTTATGCATGCTTTGTTTAACTCATTCAATTGCATGATTCTTGATTTTGTCGATATGGACACATATGGGAAAATCTAGAACTGGGGAAATTCTCCCAAAAGCTATATTATCTAGACATATGAATAGGAGGGTTCGTTGCCTTTAAGCTTCTGTACGAATGTAACGCATAATTAATTTTTGGGGATACAAGACATTGGAAACTAGTAATTAAGAGTAGGCTTTCTTCACCGAGACATCGGGTTTAAGGTAAATTAGAAAGTGGCATTGCCATTAATGAAGAAGATGAATTCATAAATATATGAGAGTGGATAGGATAAGTCGAAAACCCCAACAACATAAACATTCCATATTTTATACACCAATGTTGGGCAAATCGGCAAGTGTACCGAGTCGCACAAGTAATATAAAATGATAAGACCAAGTATTGTATCCCAGAGGACTCTCGACGTTGAGCAGTTGTGTGAAAACAAGATTAATTGAGACTTAAAAATAAAAAGAGATCATGGTTTGTTTTGCAAAGAAAATAAAATAAAGCAAAGTAAAAGTGATCAATGGCAAAAGAGCACAGAGATGAATGGAGGTTGATTAATATGAGATGAATATGTTGTTGGGGGTTAGACTTCACCAAGTTCCCTCTCATGTATATAAGAATTCTTCTTTATTCATTAATGCTAACGTCCCTCCCTAAAAAACTTAAACCCGATCCCTCGGTCAATAAGCCTGTCCCTAATTACCAATTCATAAAATTCCTAGCATTCCTGGTAAAAAGAAGTGAAGTGATGGGTGTCGCGGCCCATACAAATTTGATTGCATATTAGAAATGCAGTATAGACTAGGAAGTGACTCCTAGGTCATCTCTCAAGGACCAATTTTGCGGTTCAAGAATTGAATCTAACACGGAAAGGGGGGGGCTTTGAAAAGGTTTTGCAAAAATTAAAGAACTCAATAT
>NC_028357.1:17945831-17962129 GCF_000741045.1 Vigna radiata var. radiata
AAATACACTTAATCAGCTCAGAAAACCCAAATTAGCACAATTACGAATTTCCGACCAAATTAAGCAGAATTCGGAAAACGGGGAAATAACAGACAATTAAACACAATTCCCTGGTTTATTTAAGTGCAATAAACTAAATATAGTTCAAGAAATAACCACTCATCATGAAGATCAAGAGGTTAAGACGACTAAGACTCATACTCTCATCCCTGAGCAATATAACCCTTAGGAGTAATTTAACCAGGACCTGAATTGTAAGGAACCTCCCGACACTCATGCAACTCAAAGATCATGTTATTGTATAAGCAAGCAATAAGAACAGATAAATTACTCTAACAATTAATGAAATAAAGCATATAGAATTAAGAACAAATTCAAATACATGATAGTTCACAAGGTTACATCATTCTCCAACAAGAAATAGAGTTTAGTTCCCCATAAACATGGTGGAACCCAATGAACAATGGAAGAAAGAAAGAATGGAAAGGCTAAGAATTTGGCTATGAGTGTATTGCTATGCTTGCTTCTGCTAGGGATGCAAAACCTAGAGACCCAGGGTCCTTTAAATAGTGCCAGAAATGTCCAAAAGTCCTGCCCGGTCCAAAAGAATCAAATTAGAGCAGAAACAAGGCCCGATCCACGTCAAATCTCGCTCAAGCGTCGTAGGGAGCTCGCCCGGGCGTGAATTGAGGGTTCTGTAAGGCTTGGGCGCATGTTTTGGATGCTTGGGCTTCGAGCAGCCGTCGCCTGGGCGTCGGCTCCGTCGCCCGGGCAAGGATGTTGATTTCTTCTCGCAAAATTTGCGCTCCTTTCGCCTGGTGCTTGCTTGGGCTTCGAGTTTTCTCCCTTCTTGGTGCCTTTTTGACCCCTTTTGATCTCCATCTTCATGGCTTTTCTATTCTTCTTCCATTATTGCTTCAATCTCTGTTAAAACAATGGGAATTTGTTAAAAAACTGTTAAAATCAACCTCAACTCTCTTATTCACACAATTTACTGAAAACATATGAGTTCAAGCAAGTTTCTAAGTCAAAAAGGGTGCTTTTAGTATCAAAATCATATATCAAATAACAGTATTTTAATCCGTTATCACAACCCCAAACTTAGAACTTTGCTTGTCCTCAAGCAAACAAAATGCAACTCAGCTTTTCAGAACAATCACTACAATGACTCAACCTTTTTCAAAAACTTTTCAAGACAAGAAATTGCTTTCATCAAGTCCAGCATGAGATCTTAGTCAAGATGTACAGATGTTTCAATGCCTTTAACAGGTACTATCCTTAAGAGTAATCAATCAACCAGGTAGAGATGTAGTCAGGAATTCAGAGAACTATTCCTCACCAAAGAAAGTGTTTCACTCAAGCACTCAAAATATATCACTCAAGCATTCAAAAGTGTCTCACTCACTCACAAGTGTATGGTATGGTGTTTCTCTCTGTTGTTACAATGTCACAGAAATTAATTTTTCCTTTCATTTAACCACAATCAAACATACCCACAAACAGGTTGTCATCACAAGGGCTTTTCATGGCTTGTAACTTGGCTGAGCTAAGAAGGAAATTGGTTTTTCTGGTCAGCAAAGTTGCTTCAGTTAAGAGAGACATTTGTGAATTCTTCTTTTAAGAATAGCTCTCTTATCTTTTTCCCAGTCTTCCCTTGCAGTGAGCTCTTTCTTTTTCTTCTTTGAATCTTTCTTTTCTCATTTTTCTTTTCTTTTGCCTTTTTCTGCTTTTGCTTTTTCTTTTGCTTGCTCACTGCTTAGAGAAGTAATTTGTGTTCTGGTAACCCCAAACTTGAACCTTTGTCAATACCTCATCAAATGTTCTCACCTTAACTCAAGGTAAAAATTTTCACAAAGTTTTTTCAAAACAGATTAGGCTCAAGGTTCAAAGGCTTGAAAAATTTGTTCTCTTTTTAGTGGGCAACTATATTCTGAAGGCCAAAAGAATATGGGATAACAAAAGATGGCCTTGATCATACGAAACCTACAGGCAAGTAGTTCAATCACAGAAAATTTGGGCAAAATCATTCATGCTTTGAGAGTAACAAAAATTATTTAAGAACAACTCTGAAGCTAAAAAACTCACACAGGTAAACTCACAAGTTCTCATATTCAGAAAAACAACCTGCTCAGTATCTCATTCAATCTTTATTCAAGCACCTGCCTCAACATTTTATTATTATGCAACATCTCAACTTCAATCAAACACTAAAATTTTCAAAAAGCAAACTCATCACACAAAACAGAGTACAGTTGAATCAAAGCAGTTCAGTTCATTCAAGCAGAGCACAATAAAAATAAATTAAAATGAAATAAACAAAAACAAAAATTAAAACAAAAATAAAAATTAAAAATTAAAAGTTCAGAGAACTGGGTTGCCTCCTAGCAAGCGCTTCTTTAACGTCACTAGCTTGACCCAATAGGCTCATCATAGCATCCATCAGTAGATGCTAATCTTCCATGGTGTCCTTTAGTAGACACCAATCTTACTTATCTTCATTAGCATCCATCAGTAGATGCTTCTTCACCTAATATCCACCAGTAGATGTCTAGTCATCATCCTCTTTCATAGCAGCATCCATCAGTAGATGCTCTCTCAAACTCTTCCAGAATCCATCAGTAGATGCGAATCTTCCTCATCAACATCCTTCAGTAGATGTTAATCTTTCTCTTTTTTATCAGCATCCATCAGTAGACGTTGTCAGTACTGCCATCAGAAGCAGCGCATAACCTAAAAAAAACTCAAACACATAATTAAATCCAAACCACACAAAAAAATAAAATAACAAATAAAATAAAATGAAACAAAATAAGATAAAAATAAAATAAAATAAAATAAAAGGAAATAAAATAAAATAAACATCAAATCAAATAAGATCAAATCAAATCAAATAAAAATCAAATCAACTAAAATAAAATAAAATAAAATCAAATCAAATCAAATCAAATCAAATCAAATGAAACAAAAAAATAAAAAATTCAAAAAATAGGTTCAAGATATTTTTTTTTGTTGAATTTTTTTAGGAACTTAATATACACAGGAACCTGTTGTAGTGTCCTAATCATAGGAACTTTAATCTCCAATTTCTTGAAGATTTCCATGAAACGCTCAAATTGTTTTTCCTTTTTCTTCCTATGATCCTTCTTTGGGTGAGGAAGGGGTTTTTCATTTTATTCTTTCTTTTCGCTTTCATCCTTCCCCTCTTTCTTTTTCTCCTTAGGACACTCCTTAGGGCACAAAGGACTTTTCTCAATTTTTTTTCTCTTCTCTTTCAACCGCTTCTTTTTCTTTTTCTACTTCCTTCTCTTCTTCTCTCAAACATTCTTTTTCTTTTCTCTCTACTTTTATCTCATCTTTTTTTTCTTCTTCTTGTTCTTGATCCTCATTGCTCAAACTCTCTTCTTCTTTCCTCTCTATTTTTCTCTCATCCTCTCTCTTTTCTTCTTTTTCTCTTTCCTCATCTAGAACTTTGTCACTTTCAATGATAACATCTTTGCAATCCTTTCGAGGCCTTTGATTGTTTGTGATCTCAGTCAGCATCTGACTTAAAACCTTGCACTGAGCCCCAAAATTTTATGATGAGGCCTGAATATATTTCCGAAATGAGAAAGAGCCTTTCAGGAATTGTTGGAGAGTCTCTTCAAGCTTTGTAGTGCTGTCAGCTTGTGGTGGACTAATGAATAGTCCTCCATCTTGCCAATATTGATTTTTATTTATGCTTGAGTAAGGTTCCCACCAGTAGTTGGAATCACCTTGGTAGAACTGCATCCTGTTAGAGCATATTGTGAGACCTGCACAGAAATTCTAGAGAGAGATTGTTAGTAATAAAAAAAATAATTAAGAGATTGTTAGTTTGTTTTTTAAAAAAATAAAAATGGAAATTGGGGATTGAAAAAATAAAAATGGAAAATTAAAATTTATGGTATAAAATAAAATAAAATAAAATAGCTTAAACCGTGAGTCCCCGGCAACGGTGCCAAAAACTTGTTGGGGCAAATCGACAACTGTACCGAGTCGCACAAGTAATATAAAATGGTAAGATCAAGTATCGTATCCCAGAGGACTCTCAGCGCTGAGCAGTTGTGTGAAAACAAGATTAATTAAAACATAAAAATAAAAAGAGATCATGGTTTGTTTTGCAAAGAAATTAAAATAAAGTAAAGTAAAAGTGATCAATGGCAAAAGAGCACAAAGATGAATGGAGGTTGATTAATATGAGATGAATATGTTGTTGGGGTTAGACTTCACCAAGTTCCCTCTCATGTATATAAGAATTCTTCTTTATTCATTAATGCTAACGTCCCTCACTGAAAAACTTAAACCCGATCCCTCGGTCAATAAGCATGTCCCTAATTACAAATTCATAAAATTCCTAGCATTCCTGGTAAAAAGAAGTGAAGATCAAGAGGTTCAGACGACTAAAACTCATACCCTCATCCTTGAGCAATATAACCCTTAGGAGTAATCTAACAAGGACCTGAATTGTAAGAACCTCCCGACACTCATGCAACTCACAGATCATGCTATTGTATAAGCAAGAAATAAGAACAGATCAATTACTCTAACAATTAATGAAATAAAGCATATATAATTAAGAACAAATTCAAATACATGAGAGTTCAAGAGCTTACATCATTCCCCAACAACAAATTGAGTTTAGTTCCCCATAAACATGGTGGAACCCAATGAACAATGAAAATAAGAAAGAATTGAAAGGCTAAGAATTTGGCTATGAGTGTATTGCTATGCTCGCTTCTGCCAGGGATGCAAAACCTAGAGCCACAGGGTCCTTTAAATAGTGCCAGAAATGTCCAAAAGTCCTGCCCGGTCCCAAAGAATCAATTTGGAGACGAAACAGGGCTTGATCCACGTCAAATCTCGCTCAAACGTCGCAGGGAGCTCGCCCGGGTGTCAATTGAGGGTTCTGTAAGGTTTTGGCGCCAGTTTTGGACACCTGCCGAGGACGGTGATTACTTCTCGCAAAATTTGCACTCCTGTCGCGTGGTGCTCGCCTGGGCTTCAAGTTTTCTCCCTTCTTGGTGCCTTTTTGACCCCTTCTGAGCTCCATCTTCATGGTTTTTCACTTCTTCTTCCATTATTGCATCAATCTCTGTTAAAACAAGGGGAATTTGTTAGAAAACTGTTAAAAACAACCTCAACTTTCTTATTCACACAATTTACTGAAAACATATGAGTTCAAGCAAGTTTCTAAGTCAAAAAGGGTGCTTTTAGTATCAAAATCATATACCAAATAACGGTATTTTAATTCGTTATCAACCAATCACCTATGCATTTGATAACGGTCTAAAAACTGTTATTTTCATGCTTAAATTTGATAGTAAAACCACCCTTTATGGCTTAGAATGAGCTTTAAATCAAGTAAAACACTTAGTTGAGTCTCTTGAGAGTCAAAAGATGGTTTTAGAGATATTATGCTTGTTTTGCATTGTTTTCCATGGTTTTTAGATGAATTAAAGATGGAGGCGAAGTAAGGTGGACTTAAACCCATGAAAGAAGGAGAAAAATGATGAAAAGAAGGGTCAAGCAAGTCGTTGAGCGCTAGAATGGTCTGCTAAGCACTCAGAGCGATTAGAGGGAAACCGCTGAGTGGAAAAACAGACCGCTGAGCATTCAAAGCGGCACAAGGCAAACTGCTGAGTGGTGAATTTAGGCGTCTGGGCGGTTGTCTGTTTTTTTAGCTAGATTCTGTAAATCTTTCTGTAATCTATCTGTTATCTTTTTGGGCTTATATATAGCCCCAGTGCGAATTAGAAGATCATTCTTTTGGCAGAGAGAAACGTTCAGAGCTATTCCGCACCTTGGAGGAGGTTCCTTGGATGCTTAGGCTCCATTCAACCAAGTTTAGGGTTATTTCTTCCATTCTTTCATTATTTTCATCTAGTTTCACCATGACAATGGTGAACTAAACCCTTTGTTGTTGGGGAACAATGTAATCTTTTGAAACTCTCATATATTCAAATTCTTATTTATTTCATATGCTTGTCATATACTTGTTTATCAATTGTTGGGTTCTCATCTGTGCTCAATGCTTTTATTGTTTAACTCATTCAGTAAAAGATATTTGTCTTTATCGATATGGGGACATACGGTAATGTCATGAATTGGTGGGAAACTCCTTGATTATGCCAATATCGCCTAGGCATAGGGGTAGGACGGTCAATTGTAATTGCTTCTGATCACATTGCATTATTAGTTACTAGGGGAGGCTAGGGATAGCAAGCCGATAATTAATAATGGGCTCTTTTCACCAAAGGATTGGGTTAAGGGTAAATAAGAAAGTAAGCATGGAAATTAGATAAATAAGTGAATTAAATAAGAATAGTAGATATATGAGAGTGGATAAGATGAAATTGTAAACCCCAACAACATCATTCATCCATAGTTTCTCAAAACCAATTGAATCAACTGCATTGCATGTTTATTTTTGTTCTTTGCATATAACACCAAATTTATTCTCTTCTCAAGTCTTACGCAATTAGGTTACATGATAGTTAAGGCCTAAGAGTCCTTTGGGAAAACAATACTCGGACTTACCCGTTTATATTACTTGATAACGATCTAGTACACTTGTCAGGGACTTAACAGCATTCTTCAAGTCACTTGATCAAACACTTGCATTCATATTTATTTTCTGCATTATAAACACCATGATTTCGTTTACAAGTCTTAATTAATCAATAAACCACATGAATGTGTAGGCCATGAGTCTTTAGGAAAAATGATACTTGGATTTACAATTTATATTACTTGATATGATTTGGTACACTTGTCGGAGTCTTAACAGAAGGCCCATTTAGGGTCACGAAAAATCTCAACAATGATGCGTATCAGTTGGAGCATCTGAATGGTGTAGCTATCCCTAATACTTGGAATTCAACTCATCTAAAATTTTATTTTAGTTAAGTGCAATGTACTGCTCGTTGATAGAATAATAATATGAGGCATTATCCATTATAAATATTGCTAACTTGAAAGTCAAGAACGCACTCTCATCGTTCGGCGATGTGAAAAGTCACCAACCTAGTAACCCAAATGCGAGGTTACCTTAAGGGCTGAAGATCGCTCGGTAACCCGAACACGAGGTTACCCTGAGAGTGAAGAGCATGATAACCCGAATGTGAGGTTACCATAAGGGCTAAAGACCGCTCGGTAACCCGAACCCGAGGTTACCTTAAAAGCAACCAGTCTGATAACCCGAACGCGAGGTTACCTTGAGGGCAAAAACCGCTAGGAATCTCAAGCACAGTTGTCTAGACGTATTGCATTATGGCCCAAATGCGGGTTCAATGACTTATGAAAAAGTTGATTAGCATAGTGAAAATCAAAGGTAAGCAATATTCAATAACGAAACGGGATACAAGTCTAATCACTACGATCGTTTGAACATAACAAAATCATCTACACAAAAAGACAACAAGATATTACAAAAAGTTAATCCAGGAAAGCATCATGATCAAGCATCTTCCTTGGCCGCTCCATTTTCTGTTTCCACAGGCATCTTGGTGGGTGGAGGTTCGGAAGGAGCCTCAGGATTAGCTAATGATGATTGAGGAGTGTTGGCAAGAATGAGTGTCACTAGTTGACCATAAACCAAAACCTTCAATATGTCAAACCCAGTATGATCAAGTGGAGTCTTGAAAAAATAATGACACTGTGCAATGCCTTGTTCAAACCAAGTGAGGCGCTCATCATAGACCACGCGGCCCAAATACTCATTCTCAGCAGCGAGTTTCTTCCGATTGGCCACAAGGGAATCCCTCTCTTTGACCAAGTCTTTATATTGAGCAAAAGCCTTTTGAAGACCTAGTTTCAGATCATCGTTGGCCTGTTTCAACTGACGATTCGTATTACGAGCTTGATTAAGAGAAGTGGTAGCCTTCTCCTGGTCTTCTTTGGCAGCTTGCAAAGCCTCATTTAAACGGCGTGATAGGTCGATATTTTCCTTCTGGGCAACTTCAAGATCCTTGCGCGTGGTTTCCAACTCATCGGCCATTAAGGATTTGGCCGAGCCAATAGCATAATCCATGCATATGGTAGCTGATAGCGGTTAAAAAACCGTTACTTTCATACTTGATTTTGACACAAAATACACCCTTTATGACTTAGAAACTAGCTTGAAATTATGCATTTTGTCTTAGTTAGGTTATAAGAGGGTCAAAGGTTGTTTTATGGGTATTATGCTTGGTTTTCCTTTTTTTGACAGGACTTGATGAGAATTGAATGAAGGATATTGAAGTAGGAAGGAGTTGGACTCAAGAAAGGATGAAAAACGGTGCAAATGAAGAATCGCAGCCACCGCTCAGCGTTAGTTCGGCGTTGAGCGCCAGCTTTGCTGAAAAAGCATCTGTCAAACGCTTAAGCGCTAACGCTGAGGGGAGAAGATAGAGTTACGCCTACCGTTGAGCGCCAAAATTAGCACTGAGCGCTGGCCTCTCCAATAACAGCACTACCAAACGCCTGGACGTGAACACTAAGCGTCCCACTTGAGTATCACACCTACTGCCCAGCGGTGAACCCAGCGCTGAGCGCTGTACTTTGGACTTTGACATGTTTTCTGTAATATTTCGCAGTTTATAAATAGATCAGTGCGACCCTTAGAGGTCATCTTTTGACAAAAAGGATACAGAAACACTTTCTTCACTCCTGGGAGGCAGATATTGGATGCGAAAGCTCCGATCTACAACTTTTAGGGTTTTATCTTTCATTATTTTCATTTATTCCATTTAGTTTCACCATGTCCATGGTGAACTAAACTCCATTGTTGTTGGGAAACGATGTAATCCTATTTGAAACTAAACTCCATTTAGTTTCTATATGGACACGTATAGTTAGGTCTAAACATGAGGGAACTCTCTTGATAGCAATATTACCTAGACATAAGAATAGGAGGATCAATTGCCTAAAGCTTTTGTGCCAATGAAATGCATAAATAATTTCTAGGGAGACTAGACATAGTAAACTAGTAATTATGAGTAGGCTCTTTTCACCAAGACATTGGGATTAGGGTAAATTAAAAAGTGGCATGAACATTGATAACAAAGTTGAATTTAGTAAGAATAGTAGATATTTGAGAATGGATTAGGATGAAACCGTAAACCCCAACAACACCATTCATTCATATCGTTCAACTGTCAATTGATCAATTTTTGCATGCATTATATTTTCAGTTTTGCATTTACAACTCAAATTGTCATTTATTCAAGTCTTATGATTCTGAAACATCACACGAACATTTAGGCATAAAAGTCCTTTCGGAGACGATACTCAGACTTACCATTTTAATATTACTTTATACGATCTGGTACACCTGCCAAAGCCTTAATAGTAGACCGAGCGGTAAGCTCATAAGCCATTTCCAAGGCTTCAACAGGAGACATCTCCTTAAACGGCTTCCTTTCTTCAGGCAAGAGGGTGTACTGTAGACGCTCGGCTAAACACACCTTCGGATCAAGAGGACCTGAGCACAAAGGACCATCTATTATCTTCCTCTTGCTTTTCTTGTTGGAAGAGACAGACTTCTTGTTAAGCCCCTGGCAAGTGTACCAGATCGTTATCAAGTAATATAAACGGTAAGACCGAGTATCGTTCTCCCAAAGGACTCACTTGCCTGAACGTTCGTGTGATTTGATTTTATAAGAGTTAAAAGAAAAATAAATTGGTAGTGTTGATGCAAAAACAGAATTTAAACATGCAGATGCAAAGTTGAATCAGTTGGCAAAGAAGACTATGAATTAATGGAGTTGTTGGGGTTTACAATTTCATCTTTTTCCACTCTCCTATATCTAATATTCTTGTTAAATTTGCTTTATTATCAATGTCATGCAACTATCTAATCTACTCAAAACCCGATTCCTCAACAAAGAGAGCCTATTATCAATTACTAGTTTACCATTCCTAGTCTCCCTAAGTAACCAATAACGCATGAAAAACAGAAGTTTAAAGCAATTGGTCGTCCTACTCCTATTCCTAGGTAGTATTGCTTAACCAAGAGAATTCCTATCAGTTCGAGACTTTCCCGTACGTTCCCATATCGACAAAATCAAGGATCAATACACCGAATGTGTTAAACGATGCAAGCATTATAATCGCATAAGAAAACTCAAACTATTGATAATACAAGTATATGCAAGCATATGAATAAAACAAGAATTTTGATATAAGAGAGTTTCAAAAGATTACATTGTTCCCCAACAACAATGGGTTTAGTTCACCAAAGACATGGTGAAACTAGATGAATTAAATGAAAAAAATGAAAAGATAAACCCTAGAATTGGTGATTCAGAGCTCCCGCATCCAAAAACCGCCTCCAAGGAGTAAAGAATAGCTCTGGACGTCTCTAATTGCCAAAAGATTACTTTGAGAATCGCACTGGGTCTATTTATAGGCCATAAAAATAACAGAAATTTGAACCAGACCCATTCATTTAGGCGCTCAGCGCCCATTACCGCTTAGCGGTGGAGTCGCAGGATGCCCATCGGTCAGTTGTGGCACTCAACGGTGAAAAATGGGCAAAATTGGCGCTCAATGCCACCACTCAGCACTGGTCTGGCGCTCAGCGCTCACTGCAGCAGGAAAACAACACTCTGGTCAACTTTTCAGCATTTTGGTCAACTGGTTGACTTTTCTGGTTGACTGATTGACTTTTCTGGTTGACTGGTTGACTTTTCTGCATTCTGGTTGACTTTTTTGCACTGCAACTCTTTGATACTTCAACCTTTCTTTCAATTCATTCCAAAAACCTACAAAATCAAGGGAAACCAAGCATAAAACCAAGAAAACCAACTTTGACACTCTTGTTCTCTAACTTAAGAAAAATACATGACTTCAAGCTAATTCTAAGCCATAAAGGGTGTGATTTAATATCAAAATTAAGTGTGAAAATAACAGTTTTTCAACCGTTATCACTTCTCATGAGAGGCCTTCCTTTTCGAACCACAAGAGGGAGGAATGGTTTCTGGGGAAATATCGGCTGTTGCGTTGGAAGAAGTTTGATCGGTGGAAATTTTCAAGGCAGTATTCACCTGCTGAGGAGGACCCTTCGTTACCTCGGCTTTAGGAGAGGAGGTACCCTCTCCAGCTTTCTTGAGCCCTTCCTTCTTGTGAACCATCATTGCCAAAAAGGCTTGATGCTTCTCCATTTCACCGTAGAGATCTGAAATAAAAAGGAAAATTTAGATACGTCTTAACAACCAAGAGAATATGTCTTACCAAACACTCTAGCACGTAGAGTGTTCGAACCCAAAAGATCGATGAGTTTGCAAGAGGAGACCCTCTGGGGTAGCTGATCGAGTTGGCTAACAACTTGCAATTCGTCGGGGGTCAAGTTAGTTTTAGCCCAGGAGATAACTGTCTTCAGATCTTCAGTCCAATAAAAAGGGAAACTTTGGTAAACCATCATTCGAATAGTAGCTTGACCGACTAGAATCCTTTTTGGCAATCTTGAAAAAATTACATTTGAAATCCTTGTAGGACGAATTGAATAAGGTAAATAATTTCTTATTCTTTACAAGAGCGAGCGATATCCAGGATTTGGTAGGAGAAGGTATAGCACGGAAAAAGTAAAGAAAGGCAGGGGTTAAAAGAAGGGTCGTGTAGACGACGCAAAACGGTTGCATATAATCCCACTCGTTTAAGTGAAGTTGGGTTGGGCAGAAATTCAAAGCCTTCAGGATGCCCATCTGAAATTCAGAAAAGGGAAGGTGAATACCCAAATCCCGGAACAAAGTGACATAAGCATAAAAAATGTCCAAATTGTAGCCCTCACGCCCATGACAGGCTCGCTCATTCGATCTACAAACTATTAGACATCCCTATCCTAGACAGTAAACTTACCCGACCTGTCAAATACTCTATAGAGGCGCTGGTAATAAAGTCGGGGGCACACATACCTACTTCCTCAGGAGCCCATGTATACTCCTTAACAACGGGAGGAGGGGTGTCACCGGACCATTCCAGTGTGTCATCGATGTCCAACTCCACATCCCCTTCAGAAGTGTTTTCCGATGAAGAACGTCTATCATCGGATCCCATAATGGAAGAGCTCACTGACGATGACGATTCGGCCATGCCAACAGCATACCCTATTCCCTCATCAGCAAACTCACCGGAAGAATGGGAGGAAGACATAATCACCTGACGAAAACGAGGATGATCGGAGCAAAAGAAGGAAAGAGAAAAGTTGTAGAAATGACAAGTGGTCCATCCCCCTATTTATAGCCTGAAAAAGCGGTTGCAAGGGAAAATCCCCGCCCTTCGTTGTTGATAGATCCAACAGTAAAGAAGATTCGATGTTTTAAATCCACCTGACACGACCCCACGTGTTTAGGAGCCAACAGTTGCTTCTTTGACACCCTTCAACTACTCGAACCGCCCTTGCCACTGCCTTATCCTTTTACAATTAAACTCATTTGTGCCTCCCAGCAGCCGCTCGGGGCTTGGGGGGCTTAATGTATTATACTAGCTCAGACCGGCCAAGTTAGACTAACCGTCCAAAGAAATGACAAGCGTTAGAGATATACCGACCAACACTTATGGGTAGTCAGATTGGGTAATTATTAATGGCTAATTAATACATTTAATGATTGTGTCAAAGACACAAATATGGCACTTATTGGTGATTAACAAATTATACAGCAAAAAGAGATATTGTATTAATGAGTAATTAATGTGTTGAACAATGGTGAGACCTATAAATACAAGTTTAAATGTTCAGGTAAATCTTATCTTATTCTCATTAACCGTGAGAGTACATTAAAATAGCAAGCTTGCTAACTTGAGGGTCAAAGTGTTTCTTGCAAGATCACTGCCGACCGGGAGAACTGCGAATCAAAAGACAGACGCATCGAAGGACGTGGAGGCAAGGAAAAGCAAAGTTAAAGGAGATCATCCTCAAACCTATATTAGGCAAGGAAAAGCGATGTTAAAGGAGATCATCCTCGAACCTATACTAGGCAAGGAAAAACGAAGTTAAAGGAGATCAGACCTATATTACCACCTTTGTTGCAGGATAAATGATGCAAGTAGCTCACAAAATAACCCTTTATGAACACTATAGACATTTTAATGTGTACTAAAGATTATGTCACATACATAATTATGGTGCATACATTTACAAACAATAATGTCATTTGAGCATGTCACGCATGTTTTTCTTTTTAATTTAATACAATCGCACTACGTTTTTATCCATTTGTGATATTTATACTTTTCTAAATAAAAATTGTGTATTTGTTGATCTTGAAGAAAACATCTGAAAAACTTAAGGAATGAAGAAAATGTTGATGTTGAAGATTCAAGTTTTAGAATCTTACTTGCTTTGTTATATTTGTGTCTTTCACACAATGTATTTACTGTGACTTTCTATTTCGGTACAGAACCTATATTAAAATGTGAAAAATTCTTCTAATGTTAAAATCAAGATTAAAATATATTTTAGCGTTTTTAATCAATTAAATTATTCTGGAAAGGTTTTATATAAAAATAATCGACTATCTAGTAAAATAATTGGTTGTTCTATAAAGGGCTTTATGTATCAGTCTTTTAAAATCTTATTTAATCAATCAAATTTGTGTTATGCAATTGAGGAATGTGTCTAATTAATTAAAATGGGTAAGAATTGATTATTACAAAGAGATGTTATAATTGTTTCCAAATTTGTTAGAATAATCAATGAAGAGCTTCATTTAATTGATTAAATGCATCAAAAATTGTTTTAAATAAGTGGTTTAGAAGTTCTATAATAGTGTTTTTAAAATTCTTTTGCAAATGGAAATTTTCAAAATATTAACAAATAAGAAAGTGTTCAGACGATGATATTTCAAAAGAATTTCTAATTTTTAAGAAAGAAAAATAATAAAATAAATTTTTTATACTGGTTCACTTAACCTGAACTATGTCTAGTTTTTCTATAAAAACTCTTAAGGGGTTTCACTAATCTTTTCAAAGATTACATGAGTTTTACCTCTCCAAGTTTACAAGAAGTATCCTCACCAGTCATGGTCCCATAGTCAACGCAACTAGTCTGAGTTTAACCACATCTGATTTACAAGTACTCTTACTATTTTTGATCTCAAGTATTCTAACCACTTATAGTATCAAACCAAGGCAACACGTCTAGACAAGTGTTTTAATTCTCTTCAGAATTTACAACACAAACAGTGTTAAGGGCAAAGTTACAAATGATAACTCTTAAAGAGAGGATATAAGCAATATAAGGAATTTTGTGATTTGCTAAGAATTTTAATCTCAAAAGATATTCAACTTTAGACGATATATGAGCGTAGTAAACTTGAGTTCACAATTATATTCCTCTTATGTTATCATTCTTGCGTTATCATCATCTTCTTCTCTTCAAGCTTTCTTCTATGTATATAGCTTATATTGAAAGATGATTGTTAGATAAGTAAGTTGACTTCAAAAGAACAGGTAGCCTTTAGGTGGGACGTCAGACTTTAGTCTACTTTGTAAGGGTTAAAGCTTTATCATAGTCTGTAGCAAAGATGAACTTGTACGATGTGACTGAGCATAAGGCTTCAAGAGAAACATTCCCAAAATGTTCTTCTTTTCTCACAACATTTTTTTAGGTGTAGTGATATTCTTATCATATCTTTCTGCTTTAGTGATTTGCATAAATATCAATAAACAAAGTATACAAGCATTGAGGTACTTTATTGTATGTGCATTAAATGTTTTGAACATTAATAAGCGTTAGACTATATTGCATGTTCAATACATTTTATCATTTGTCATATCATTCATAAATGCCTTATATAGTAAAACATATAGTATGTATAATGATCAGATGGTATGAACATATGATGCTTTTTCAAAGGGTATTGCGTTTAACTGTCATTCATTAGACAATGTTTCTTTTAAAAAGCTTTGCTTCAGATAACATTGTATTGAATGCAAATTTCTTTTAGCCTTAGTGTTATACAAGAGATAGACTTTTCTTTTCATGAAACGCTAGCCTTAGTGTTAGACAAGAAAAACTACTTTCTTTTCTTAGACGTTTTTTATGGTTTTATAATTCATTAGACAAAGTCTAGAAAACATTATTTATAAGTTTGCCTTTAGATGTTATAAAATATTTATTCTTTAAAAGTTATTTCTTCAAACAACTTTTCATATACAACATTTGTTTTGTTTAATGCTTATTATTAAACTTCAAAACATGAGTTGTTTAGACGATCTATTCTCTAGACGGTCTTATCTTAACACTAGTGTTGTTTCTAGAGTGTGTTCCAAACTTATTGACTATGTATATGTATTGTTGGGTGTTCTAGCATTGCTTCTGTGTTGTTGTATAAAATTCATAGGGATAACATTTTCTTAGATAGTCAAAGGATTAATAAGGCTAAGATTTTTCTTGAAGTGGGTCAAGAGTGGATGAAGCAAATACTCTCTTTGTTATCTAGAGTTGATTAATGTTGATATCCTTTAGCTTTTTTTTCTTTTCTTTTTTGTAATTCATGGTTAGCTTTATAAACACTTTATTGTTGACAATGGAATCCAATTTTTTTAAGAGAAAAACCAATAATTGAATGTAGGGTTTAGTGAATCTAAACTAGTATAATTCTCGTATGCTCTTCATCTTTCTATGCTTCTCCCTTTACATTGTTTCTCTAGATATTGCATCAATTATATTTTCAAGATAATTGTAGTCTAAATCATTGAGTTTTGTCATCATAACCTTAGATCAATTACATATTTTTCTATCCAATGTAAAGTGAATTCTCAATTATCATATTCCTTTGTGATGTGGTAAAAGGTTTAAGTTTTAGTATGACAAGAACAAAGATGATTTATTTTTTTGGCATTAAATAAATTTTTTATTATATTAACAAGAGGTTTAGAAGAGTCTTCACATTTATTAAAAGCCCCATGTAGTAATTTAGTAAGTCAATTAAAAATCACTAATACTCATGTGAAATATCAATAATTAGACCTAATCGTATTGTAATTATCAATGATTCAAATTATTTTTAAGTGAAAATCATTTTTCACATATTAATACTACAGTAACGAAGGGCATTACCGAAGGCCAAAAGCCCTCGGAAAACATCAAAAACCGTCGGTAAAGACCCATTACCGAGGGCCTGGTGACAGTCAGAATGCCCTCGGTAAATACGTTGTCGGTATTTTTACCGAGGGCTTTTGGCCCTCGGTAATTACCGAAGGGCGAAAGCCCTCGGTAATTACCCAGCGCTTATGGCCCTCGGTAATTACCGAAGGCTTTTGCCCTTCGGTAATTACCGAAGGCTTTTGCCCTTCGGTAA
>NC_028357.1:17966804-17975145 GCF_000741045.1 Vigna radiata var. radiata
ATATTTTGAGTTATAGGTTGTTTTTGCAGTGTGAGTTTCTAATTAGCTAGGTTTTACCCTTTTAAACTTGTTAGGACAGTTTCTTACAAGTTTCTAATTGACTTTTTTAATTGTGTTTACACTTTGAAATGAATCATAAACATGTTACAATTCAAAATCACCACTTTACTTTCATTTTAACTCAAAAAGTGATGGTTTAAAGACCAAATCTGCATTTAAGCTAAAATATGACCAAATGAACAGTGATATCTAATTTAGAACACCAATTTAAGGTTGTTCAAGCTTTCCAATAGCATAAAAACAACAAAATTCGAACATCACCCTTGCTAGAGCCAATTTATGCAGCAAATTACACCATAATACCTTGGGTGATAGATTTTCCAACCTTCTTTGATTTTCCAAACTTCATCAACTTTCTTTTATCAATTGAAACATGTTAAAACTCAAATTTAACTCAAAACCAAACTGGTACTCAATATCACCTTTCTACTTCCCAAAATTGACTCAAAATTGGTGGTTTTGGAAGTGATTTTGTGCCTAAACCATTCTGACATTTTGTTAATCATTTCAACAATTTTAATTCATCCAAAAAGACTTTTTTGAACTATAATTAGGCACAAAATANAACTCCAACTCAGATTCAGTTTGCAAGTTCCAAAAATGGCACAAATTTTGCATAATATGNGTTATTAGGTTTCAATTTTCGTGTTGATGTGATTGTATGTTATTTGGCAGTTTAAACAAGTCCTAAATGTTGTTTTAAACTTGTTAGAACATGCAAATTGAAGCCAGACTCATGAATGTGAAAAATAGCATATTCAAACCTCTTTTTTGAGTGAAATTGGCAAGTAGAATGGTGAATCTGCTAAACAGTTTGTTTTTGAACCCAATTAGAGTTCAAATAAGTTTAAATTGATGAATTGAAGTTGTTGAATGTATTACTAGAGTGTTAGAATCACTTGTGCACGAATTCACTTTTAAAACCACACATCTTAGGACAATTCTTTTGGTGCAGAGCTGAAAAGCTTGATTTCAATCTGCATTTCAATTTTCTTGCTTTCCTAATCTGTTTTAGAACCATTCTAGGATCTAAAATTTTGTGCCTCCTTCATTTCTACACCCTTTTTGATTGCTTTAAATATGTTTGGCTTCCTAAGTGTCAATTTTAAAACCAATTTATGGAGCATAATCTGGTGCAGTTAACTAATGTGTTTGGTGATTGTTTTGGCTGATTTCAATGGTGTTTTGAAGTCCAATTGAAGCAGCCAAGCTATGAAAAAATAGGCTTAGGCTTTGTCTTGGCTTAAGGGTGAAAGGGAGTGGAAAACATAATACTTACAACACCTAGTGAGGTGTCAAAACAAGGTGAAACTTATTTAAGGTCAGAATACTTAACCTTAAATTCTTCTAAAGAAGGTGTTTGGATAGTTGAAACATTCATTACAACGGATTTATATTGTTTGGTGTTTTTTAATCCTACAAACTGTCAATTTTAGGATCAAGGAACAACTGAGGTTATTGGACTTGTTATGGCACTGAAGCATG
Organism: Vigna radiata var. radiata; assembly: GCF_000741045.1. Classification (NCBI taxonomy): domain Eukaryota; kingdom Viridiplantae; phylum Streptophyta; class Magnoliopsida; order Fabales; family Fabaceae; genus Vigna; species Vigna radiata. Next base: position 17,968,350 of record NC_028357.1, read on the forward strand.
TATTCCAAAAAATGGATCATACAGAACTCATCACCTTCACCTTTTTAGATTTTCTGTCTTCTTTTGGTCTAGCCCTATTTGCCATTTGGAAGCACCCTCTTTCCTATTTTCTTCTCTTCCTTTTCTACCAATTCACTCTTTTTTCCATTATCTTCACCTTTTCCGTCTTCTTTCACCTCATCACATTATTAAACTCTTCTTTTATCATACCCCTAGCTCTCTCTGTTCACAATTATCCCACTATTTTCATTGCATGTCACAAAATGAGCTTTATTTTTTCAGTATTTATCAAAACCAAGCGTAAATAGTTGACCATATTAAATATTTGATTTTTATATTTAGAATTTTACATATTAAACATGTTTCCATGTGAACACGTTCTTAGTAAGCTGAAAAACATATTAATATGTAACTCTCAACTTGTTCTTTTGAATTAGATAGTAGTAGGAAATTGATTGACCTTATCAGGAGTGAAAGAAATGACTCATGATTGAGAGCGCAAAATCCTACAAAATGTATATTGGCTTATCTATTAATTGATAATAAAGATTTGGTCTCATTGCAATGGCACGTTACTTTTAAATTGTTCTCAACTCTTGTTAGCTTTGCAGCATAAGTTCTGTTGCAGCAGGTTATGAATTGTATAACCATCAATGACACTTAAATTCTTCAATTGATTCCGAGCAGATTTACTAAAACTTGGCATACCACAAGTGCGGAAGAGACAGGAAGAATGGCCTTAAAGATGACTTCAAGGTAGGCAAGGAGTTCAATTTCAACAGACTGTCAATGTCTAGACCTCTATGCAACCAAACTCTACTGTATCCATGGGTCAAAGCAAATGTTTCACAAATGGAGGAGTTTATGCAAAATAAACCTTTCCTGGGTCCTTAAATCTTCACTCAATTACACATACAGGCACCGGATTAGGCATCCAAGCTGCCTCCTCACANAAACATTTTCACAAACACCTTACGGGGAGTTAACAGAATAAAACAAAAAAAAATAATACAAAAGGCTAAGCAATCAAGATTCACAAAAAGAATACAATACAATAAAAGTAAATAAAAGAAACACAAAGAAAGAACAATGTTGTGATAGTGAGAGTGAAAATTTGAAGAATGGTTTAGAAGGGTGTACCTCAGATGACTTAATTGACTTCANACAGCGATNAACTCTCTCTTCTCTTCCTCANATGCTTCTGAAAACAGAGAGATGGCAATCATATTATTTATGTAATTACAATATTTTAACCAGATAGAATAGAAGCTACAGATCAATGCAATGTAAAGAAACTCGTTTTGTTATCCCAACAAAGTCAGCAAGCATCATTCAAATTTGCAAAGAAAACTTACCTTCAAANAAAAATGGTCGATGATGNCAGCCTCTGCAGACCACNACCCCTACGAACTTAACAAGGCCAGTTCACCCAAACGCCGCCGTCAAGCCAACCTCGGTGACCCACCACCCCTGCCGCAAACGGCAACCTCGATGANCGTACCCACGCAAACCACAAAACACGAGAATGCCTTACGGCGACCAACGAACAAAGCTTGGCGTCACCAACACGAGAACGCCTAGGGCGACCAACGAACAGAGCTTCGCGTCAACTTCTGATATCTGGCTTAGGGCATGCGCAGAGTAGTGCTGAGGAGAGAGGGAATTCTGAGATTTTGGAAATTTGGGGATGAAACCCAAAATGTTGGGTTTAAAGAATCGTGGAGATTACCGAGGGACAAGAGCCCTCGGTAAATTATTTCACTACTTGATTACCGAAGGCTACAAGGCCTTCGGTAAATACCCGTCGGTAATTAGCGCGTTTCCTGTAGTGATATTATTGCAAGTTTTTTTCAATTTGTCACTAAAAAAAGGAATATAATAAATTATATTGTACAAATCGAGGATCTTAGTTGATATAAAAGAAAAATAATGGATTAGATAACTCTTTAAAAATTAACTATGAAGATTATACAACTATAATAAAATGTTAGATTATTGATAAAACAAAATTTATCGACAAATTTTATAATTTTAATTATTGATAAAAAAATTCATTGGTAATGGATTCATTAGTAAAATCCGTCAATAAATTAGATTTTTTATTACTAATAAAAAAATATTTGTTGATAATGAAATCGTCTAAAGCATCTGTCAGTAATATATAATCTTTATTACCGATGAATATTTTTGTTTATAAATTTGGTTTGCAAAATGGGTACCCAAAGTTCTTGCTTTGGACTTTGACCACGTCATGATGAAATGCATCGGTAAATCCATCAATAATGTTATTTTTAACTAGGTTGGTAAATTTGTTGGTAATTGAATATGTTGAAAATCTATTGGTAAAATCATTGGTAGTTGAATCTTTTGAAATTTTGTTGATAAATTCGTCATTAGTTTTTGTGGAAGGTGGTTCTCTAGGTTACAATGAGTTTAACATGTACAAGTGTCCTTCTCAATCTCCTCCCGAGATCAAGAACTTACAATTATAAAGAGCTTACAAGATCCACAAACTCATTGTCTAAAGGTTTTGTGATGAGGTTAGAAATTTGTGATGAGGTTGATTAGTTATGATCTGAGATAATTTATCTTCTTTTTAAGTCATTTTTTAGGAAGTGAGGTAGTGAAAATTAGAATTAGAGGTTGGGTCCTGAATTGGCAAGTTGAGACAAGCTAGGTAGGTTATTTGGGACTTGTTAGAGTTCCTAAGTTGATAAAAAAAAAACGTGCCTAAAGTGATAGAATTTGTTTTGGGTCTATGAGTTGAGTTTTTGAAGTTGTTGGAGTGCAATATGATTAGTAAACACTTTAGAAAGGTGTCGGGTTGGTATAATTAGGTATATAACAAAAATTAGGATAGTTAGAAGTTAGGAAAAATAGTTAGAACTGGTAAATATGGTTTAGGTTGCATAACTCTGCAGAATTTATGCTACACAATTATGCAAACTCGCTGAGCGAATAGAGTCGCTCAACGAATGGTCATAGGGGTTGGCTCAATGTTTGCTGATTCGCACAGCGAGCTGGTGCATTGAGCGACCAGTTGAGGTCTGGGAGCACTATAAGATTTATTCAAATAACGAAGGGGTGCGCTCAACGAGTCGGGGTGCTATGCGAGGGGTTGGGGTCTGGTACCACTGGAAGTTTATTCGCACAACGAGATGGGTCGCTATGCGAGAAACCTCTGGACTCGCTCAGCGAGTGTATGCGTTAGCGAATGGTCCAGGTTTTAGTTTACTCTTTTCTTAATTCTTCTTGTTTGATTTAAATGATGTGGTGATTTATTTTGGATTATGTATGAATGTGTACTGATTTATTTAAATACAAAAGGTTGAAGTTGTGATTCAAATGGGAATAAAGTGTGATCTCAAAGTGATGTAGTAAGTTTCAAAGTGGAATCTCTCGATGAGATACAAGTATGTTTAGAATGAATACAGGGAGCTCAACATTGGGGTTCATCCTAACACTCTAATGATCTTTCATTCTTATATAAAAAGGATTGATTCATGTGGTGAGAGTAGTAGGAGGTCCTAGTGTAAGCGCTACTTAGAGGCCTATTGGGTGGTAATGGATTAACCTTGAGTTTATGGTAGGGTGAAACCCATGACAATAGTTTTGCAAAGTAGTAGAGGTCACCGCAAGTGCACAAACCCCCATAACTCGGTATTCATTCTAAGTCCGGACAGTCAGAGTCAATGTAATGTCATGTATAAAGGGTTTTATGTTGTGAATGAACTTGTATGATTATATGAAATATAATAAATGAATATATAATTTTCTCTTTTATTTAAACTAGCTTACCCTGTTGTTTGTGTTTGTGTTTTGTATATCCTATGTTCTTTCCTTTGCAATGATCATCCTATGAGTGTGAGCAGAGGGAGATGAGGTTTCCCTGGAGCAAGCGCTGGATGGAGAGGATACGACTTTATAGATTATTTTTATTCGTAGTGTAAATAGTTTTGAACTAGTTGTATATAAAGTTTAAATCTTATAGTTATTTTGAATAATTGTAAAGTTAAAAACTTTATATTTGAGTTTGATAACTCTTTTATTTATCATGACTGTGATGACTCTTTTATATAGTATTTCTTCTATATTTTGGGATGTTACATCTTGGATCGACTTAGACCATTGTGACAACAGCAACACCTCAACTACAACAACAATGGTATAAGTAAATGCTTCATATGTGAGTTTAAGTTTCACATGAGATAAAAATAACAAAGTTAAGCACCATAAAATACCATAAAATCATTGTCTTAAGATAATGAGTTAACACCATAACATGATCATAACAAAAACAACATGTTAATTTCTTCATGCACCCTTTCTTCCTACGCTCCCCTAAAATATAAAATCCCAACTTTATCCCTCAGCAAAAAGGAAAAACCTAACCCTAATTTCTCTTTCATCTCATTCACCAGGCGCCACACCTCTAAGGAGCCCCACCCTTTGTAACACCCTTTTAGAGAGTCACATGAGATTCTTAAAATTTCTATTTTTTTTTTAAACTAAAAAGATATAAACTTCATTACAACCAGTTATAAGTTCTAGCAGATAACTTAATAATAAATCTTCAAATCATTCAAATCATAGCTTTTACAAAAACCTAACTTTGATTAACCCCACAAGTCTCTCATCTTTATGCATGATAACCTTCATCTGTAAAATCATTTACTCCCTCATAACATCATGAATTATACGATCATCACAGTCACATGCACAAACAAGAAAGGGTGAGCTAACCAAACTTTAGCATAAAACACCTTCATTAGACACACTCCCCATTAGGGATGGCAAAAAATCCACGCCTACATATATCCACAGATAAAATCCGTGATGGATAGTTAGTACCCAAGGATATTTACTATCCGCGGTTTGCGGGTAACGGGTATTTTAATACCCACTTTTATAAACGGGTCGAGTACGGGTATTATCCATACCTGCGGATATCCGCTACCCGTAAAAAAAATAAAAATTTAATTTATATTTTATTAAGTTAAATTTAATTAAAATTAAAATTAATTTATATTTATAAGGATAAATTTAATTAAAATTAATTTTTGATTTATATTATATTATATATATATATATATATATATATATTAATTTATTTAAATTTTATTTTAATAATTCATAAAAATTTATTTTTTTAAATAATTGTGGGTATCCGCAAGAATTCGTGGGTTTTAAAATACCAGCGGGTATTTTTTAACCGATATCCGTGCGGGTAGCGGGCGGGTAACTGGTAGATTTTTTTTTTGGGTTGGATTGCGGATAGGCATTATCCGTATCCGACCTGACCCATTGTCATCCCTACTGATAACGATCTAAAAACCGTTAATTTTATACTTAAATTTGATAGTAAAACACACCCTTTATGGCTTAGAATGAGCTTTAAATCAAGTAAAACACTTAGTTGAGTCTCTTGAGAGTCAAAAGTTGGTGTTAGAGATATTATGTTTGTTTTGCATTGTTTTGCAGGGTTTTTAGATGAAATAAAGATGGAAGTGAAGTAAGGTGGACTTAGACCCATGGAAGAAGGAGAAAAATGATGAAAAGAAGGGTCAAATAAGCCGCTGAGCGCCAGAATGGTCCGCTGAGCGCTCAGAGCGATTAAAGGCAAACCGCTCAGCGGCAAAAACTGACCGCTGAGCGGTCAGAGCGACTAGAGGCAAACCGTTGAGCGGTCAAATTAGGCGCCTGGGCGGTTGTCTGTTTTTTTAGCTAGATTCTGTAAATCTTTCTGTTATCTATCTGTTGTCTTTTTGGGCATATATATAGCCCCAGTGCGAATTAGGTAGGGATTCTTTTGGCAGAGAGAACGTCCAGAGCTATTCCACACACCTTGGAGGAGGTTCCTTGGATGCTTAGGCTCCATNTCGGTAATTACCGAAGGCTTTTGCCCTTCGGTAATTACCGAAGGCTTTTGCCCTTCGGTAAAGCCTTCGGTTAGGTGCAGGGAAATTTGAGTTGTATTTGTTTTTCTTGTCCAACCACAGGTACCTGCAATGTAATGTTCACAACATACACAGACCTGCATAACAGTTTAAATCCACAAACAAACCTGCCTATATATATTGTCCATCCCAAAATCTTCCGTTCATTGATGAAAAATCATAAAGTAGTAACATTATCATCATAATGTATTGACATCCAATATGTTCCAACAATATCATAATAGCAATATCATCGAATTATAAGCAAAAATAAATGTACCAATATCATAATATACTAACATCTAAATGTACTAACATCACTGTGATCAATAACAAAATGAAACTAAAATTGTACAAAGTCGTCAGACATATCTTCATCGTCCTGCTCATCTGTAGATGGTTGGACTGGTGTGGGCTGGACTGGTGTGGGCTGGACTAATCTGGGCTGATGAGGGACGGCGGGTGACGGGGAGGGTCGTGGCTGGGTCGGAGGGACAGTGGAAGGAGTGTCTGAAGTTTGAGGCAGCGCTCTCATGAGCAGGGACTTGAAGCTTGAAAACTCATTTCTCAAGTCAGTGTATTCTTCTCTCAATGCACGGTTTTCCTGGTCACGTTGCTCTAGTAGCTGTGTCAAGCGCTGGATGGCCTCGTCAGCAGAAGGGGTGGAAGAAGAAGAAGGTTGATGCTTCAGTGTACCTCCTCTCGATGCTGTATAGTTTGCAGCAAGTTGTCCTGCACCGTAGACTCGTCCCTTTTTCTTCCCACCAACGACATCGACCCAGCACTGTGTCCTACGGATGTCGTCATCTGCATTACTCGCATCATCCGGTGTAGGAGCTGACCCATGTTCGGATCTAACC
>NC_028357.1:17976184-17978017 GCF_000741045.1 Vigna radiata var. radiata
AGACATGGTAAGATATGAATGATAATTAGTTTAAAGTGTTGTTCACCTTAAAATGCTCCCATAATGGCTTTCTGTCGTCTATAGGTATTGCTCCCCAAGTAGGCCATGGAGTCAAATACTGTTGCTTAATTGATCGTGTGATGGCCTGGGAAGCAACCCTGGATGGAATAAACCTTCATATAAAGNAATAAAAGTTATTTCAAATAAGACAATGTTTAAAACATCAATCAAACGGTGTGGCAGGGATTAAAGTCTTACCATTTTCCATATGGCTCAATCCATGGTCGATCATGGAGGAGCGGGTCAACATCATCATCATCACCATCATCATCATCACCATCAGAAGGATGACGCAAAACTCCTTTAGTTTTGTTACCATCATGCCATGTCATGTGTTGTGATGTTTGCATTGAAGTAAACATTCTTTGTAATCTTGGAATAATGGGCAAGTAGAACATTGACTTTAAGGGAATTGGTTTTTTTTGCCTTTGTCCTGCATGCATCGTATGATATCGAGGAGAGCCATAAAACTTGCATTCAACCAACAATGCATCATATATTTTTCCACTGTCATTGTCATAGAATAACATACATCCATTAACACAACAATCAATCTTCTTGGCTTCCAATCCCAACATTGAAACACATCGTTTGGCTTGATAACAATTCTTTGGAATAGAACTGTTTGGTGGTGTCAAATCTAAAATCAATTTTGTATAGTGATCCACTGCTTGATTGAGAACGTTCCAATTAGATTTACCAGCCAAGAGTCTAATGGACACTGACAATTTTGACTCAGATGAACCATCAAATACAGGTAGATTTGCCTCTGTCAGTATTTTGTAAAACCTCTGCATGGTTTCATTTGGAGCCTCTTCATCATGACTATCGTTTGCTTCTTGTGGGTCATGTCGACGAAGAGCATTGTCGACCATCTCTTGCATATAGGCAAATTGATCTATCTCAGATGTATGTACAACAGTATTCGAACCTGATGNANGCCGATTTTCAACTCTATTGGAGGTCGAAGGAATTTCTTCACCATGAAATGTCCATACTGTGTAATTAGGCATGAACCCTTTTTGGTATAGGTGAACTTTAACGTCTTGATCTTTCAAAATCCTTGTACATTCGCACTTGATGCATGGGCATCAAATCCCTCCATCAATTGCATAATATTGACATCGTCGAGCCGTCTCCACAAACTCTTCAACTCCGATGACAAAAGATTCCTTCAAACCTCTCCTTCCGCTATGACAGCGATCGTACATCCATGCACGATGGTTGAGAAAATGGGCCATGTTCTGTGACAAGCCANACAAAGGTAAACTTAGCGAAATCAACAACACTCCATGTCACATAAGTAATAAACCTATTACTACTTAAGTTGAACATGGAAGAAATTTGAGCACTACTGTCTAGGCATACAATAAGGGCATGCAAAGAAGTAGNCCTTAGTATTGAAATGCCANAGACATCCTAAGGGGTTGTGTATTAAATTTGGGGGAGAGAACTTATTATTACTGAAGTTCTCTTTTGTAGAGTACTTCCACATATTTTTCTAAGTGTTTAAGGTACTTTTACCTTTCTCATTCCATTAAGATGGTGTCTAGTACCATAGGACTTTAAATGACTACTTAACTTAATCAAGTTGTAGCCTAATAAATGAACATACAATATACAGGAACATACAATATATACATCAACATACAACATATATATGAACATTCAGTCATGGTCTAAATGCATGTTTGATAAAAAATTTATGCTAGGAAACTTGCACATGATTTCAACAGTTTTAGTTCATCAAAATACACTTGTTTGAACTCTAAT
>NC_028357.1:17978519-17995414 GCF_000741045.1 Vigna radiata var. radiata
ATTGTTTAACTCATTCAGTAAAAGATGTTTGTCTTTATCAATATGGGGACGTACGATAATGTCATGAACTGATGGGAAATTCCTTGATTATGCCAATATCGCCTAGGGATAGGGGTAGGACAGTCAATTGTAATTGCTTCTGAACTCATTGCATTATTGGTTACTAGGGGAGGCTAGGGATAGCAAGTCGGTAATTAGTAATAGGCTCTTTTCACCAAGGGATTGGGTTAAGGGTAATTGAGAAAGTATGCATGGCAATTAGATAAATAAGTGAAGTAAATAAGAAGAGTAGATATATGAGAGTGGATAAGATGAAATTGTAAACCCCAACAACACCATTCATCCATAGTTTCTCAAAACCAATTGAATCAATTGCATTGCATGTTTATTTTTGTTCTTTGCATATAACTACCAATATTATTCTCTTCTCAAGTCTTACGCGATTAGGTTACATGAAAGTTAAGGCCTAAGAGTCCTTTGGGAAAATGATACTCGGACTTATCCGTTTATATTACTTAATAACGATCTGGTACACTTGCCAGAGACTTAACACCTACTCACCATATATAATTCAAACATACATCATTAAAATTCTTACGCACAATTATTATAATGTCATTAATTTAATTTCATTGTTATCTCTTTCATTTCCCCATAACACATCGTCACTTTGGTCGCTCTTAAAGTCACATTGGCCGCTCCCAAAGTCATTTTGACTGCCTCCATAAGCATTTTTGGTATACCATGCTTAAGCCTAAAGCCTTATTGATAGACCACTCTTTCTCTACTTCTATAAGCCTTACAAGCATACCATGCTTATGCCTAAAGCCTTACCGACAAATAAGTTTCTCCTACTTACATAAGACTTACAAGTACTCTGCTTATGTCAAAGCCTTATGAACAGATCGCTCTCTGCCTTCTTCCATAAGCCTCATGTGTCACTCTACTTAAACCAAAAGCCTTACCCGAAAAAGCCATAAACAATCCTGGGTTTATAGTTACAACAATACAGACATAACACACGAAAATCATTTTCCTCAACAGATCATAACTCATGCTCATTCTTAGCATCTAGCATCAACCCAGATCATCAAATTTATCAATAATTCATAACTTGATTGATACACATACTCATCATATAGATATATCCATCACATTTACATCATACCTAATGATGATAACACATCATATAGATCATTCCTCAATAACAACATAAAAGACATATCACTCCCATTATCTTGTTGTTAATCACAACAACATCCATACACAGTTGCACACATGCATATCTCATCTCTATCCGTTTCCATGTTAATCCAAGATAATCATCCAAATAACACACAAGTATTCTCAAAGAGTCCATTTTTATCAAAACAACAATCTTACCAAAGATTATTAACATTGGTTATGCCAAACATTCAACAAAAAACACTTAAGGTTGACATCTTTTCCAACATCACAATAGATACATAACTTACCAAAAAATAAACAACTTTTCATTTCAAAATTAAGATTCAATAAATAACATACCAACAAGGAAAGATTAGTCCATCACTTACATATCTTCAATTCATGGATAAATCAATAACATTCCAACATTTATCACATCACAAAATTGTTCATTTAATATTAATGATTTGGCAAAAAGAAGTACTAGTCACATGAACACACCAAATCCATGACTTTCAACATGTAATTATTCAACCATTCAGTTGTTCATCAATCAAACACACTCATATTCAACATTTCCAACATCAATCAAAACTTATTCCTTCTCAAGCTTCTCATGCAAAATTTATAATGACCTCATTCATTCATATTCATACTCATTATTGTCCAGGCACAGATAAATAACCATTCAGAGTAGCAAAGATGAAAGGTTATACATAGTCTGCAACTAAAATTTTTAAAATATTTCAATCCATTAACAATCCAATTCCTCACTTTTCAAGTCTCTTATAATATACATGAATTGTGAACCAAAGACTTGACTTACTAACTTAATAAATGGTAAACAAAGTAACATTACTGATCATCCATTTAATTTAGTTATCTATTTCCCATTTCAAACTGATCTTGTATGACCATTACGTAGGCAAGCTTCTACAAATTATTATGATTTTTATTTATCATAACATACAACTTCCCCAAACTTATTTTTATACGTTAAACCACCAAAAACTAATACAGAAATACAGTAAATATTTCTACTCAAAATATACACCTATTAAGCCCCTGACAAGTGTACCAGATCATTATCAAGTAATATAAACGGTAAGTCCGAGTATCGTTTTCAAAAAGGACTCTTATGCCTTATCTTTCATGTAATTTGATCTTATAAGACTTGGAAAGAAATAAATTTGTAGTGTGAATTCAAAACAGAAAATAAACATGCAAATGCAAGTGAATCAATTGACAAGGAAAAGATACGGATGAATAGGGTTGTTGGGTTTACAATTTCATCTTATCCACCCTCTTATATCTACTTTTCTTATTTAATTCGCTTAATTATCTAATTGTCATGCAAACTTTCCTAGTCTACCCTAAACCCAATTCCTTGGCGAAAAGAGCCCACTATTAATTACTAGTTTACTATCTCTAGTCTCCCTAAGTAATTAATAATGCATTAAACACTGAAGCAAAATACAATTGATCGTCCTACCCATATGTCTTGGCAGTATTGCTTAATCAAGGAATTTCCTATCAGTTCATGACTTTCCCATACGTTCCCGTATCGACAAAAGCAAATATCATCTACCGAATGAGTTAAATGATAAAAGCATTAAGCATAGATAAGAAACCCAACAATTGATAATATAAGCATATGCGAGCATATGAATAAAACAAGAATTTCAATATAAGAGAGTTTCAAAAGATTACATTGCTCCCCAACAACAAAGGGTTTAGTTCACCATGGACATGGTTAAACTAGATGAAATTAAATGAAAGAATGGAAGAGAAAACCCTAGGTTTGATAAAGTGGAGCCTAAGCATCCAAGAAATCTCCTCCAAGGTGTGTAGAACTGCTCTGGACTTCTATGCTTGCCAAAAGATAACTTTGAGGGTCGCATTGGGGCTATTTATAAAGCATAAAAGTAACAGAATTTAAGCCCAGGCCCAACATTGCACCGCTCAGCGCCTAAATTGGCCACTCAGCGGTTTGCCTCTAATCGCAGGACCTCTCAGCGGTCCATCTCACCGCTCAGCGGTTTGCCTCTAACCGCTCTGGCCGCTCAGTGACACCGCTTGGGCGAGAAGCAGTGATTTCCCCTTCGTCTCTGGCGCTTAGCGTTGGATTTGGCACTGAGCGATGGACTTGACTCTTCTTTTCTTCCTTTTTCCCTCTTTTCGTGAGTCTAAGTCCTCCCTACTTCACTTCCATCTTCAATTCTCATCAAAATCCTGCAAAACAATGCAAAAACAAGCATAATATCTCTAAAAACAACTTTTGACTCTCATGTGACTCAACTAAGTGTTTTACTTGATTATAAGCTCATTCTAAGTCAAAAAGGGTGTGTTTTAATATCAAATTCAAGTATAAAAATAACGGTTTTGAGACCGTTATCAACACCAAAAACACCATATAACCATATTTCAAAAACAAAACGGTAAGTCATAATACAACAAGTATTTATACTGTAAAATCTGCACCAAAAACATGTAACAATTATTTTTCTGAATAGAAATGTACGGTGGTATATCTCTAACGTTCGGTCTGCTAAACCGAGCGGCCAAGCTTGCTAATCAAATGGGCCGAATCATCAGATTGGTCCAGCTCTATTGGGCTCGAGGCCCATCATCTCGCAAATATGAATAACTGAATAATATCATATATCATGTACCAAATAATATCTCAGTAGAGATATATCAGGTAAGTTTGTTTATATTTTATTTTGTTTATATTTTATTTTGTTCTGTTAATCTCATATCAATCCAAAGCCTATAAATAAAGAACTAAAGGCTCCAAACAAGGTACGCTCACATTCCCTCACACTCATACTTTTACACCTAATTGAGTATCAATCCTCTCTCCATTCTAAGCATCAACTTGTTGAGGATCGAGGATCTTCCTACACCGACATCTAACTTGATCGTCGGAGTGCCTTTACAGGTACCCCCCCCCCCTCTCGGGTGAAGGTTGGAACTTGACGGACGGTCTGAAGAACGGGCGACGAAGGTATTTGAAGATCTCGCACTAGAAAGAAGCAAAATCGCGTCATCGAGGTTAGTACTTTCGGTCCCAGAAATTCCTACCGAAACAGAAACATCAAGCTAAATACAACAACTAACATCACATTTAATTATGCATCAAGACAACATGTACTCTTTGTTTTCTGGAAAGATATAAGTTGAAAGCTTGTTGAGAAGACTTCCAAGAAATAGAGGTGTGTCTCAATAAACAACTTAAGTACCTTATCTTTCTTTAGCCAAAGTGTTCCCCAACAAGTTTCACAAATCTCACATCCATTTGCATACATCATGTTTGTAACAAAATTTTGTAACTTACACTTTAAAACAATCCATACATCATCATTATATTGGCCAACAATCAATAAAATCTCATACTTAACAGAAAAATAATTGCTCAAGAGGTATATTTTTTAAACAACAACCAACATTCATGTCCAAGTAACAAGCTTATATCGTGACCTTTTCATAAAAATAAAGAGACATGGTTTAACTCCCCTTAAAACCTCACTATCAAGCTTTTACATATATCCAAAATCATACAAAATGTAAAGAGAAAGGTTAGCCCCCTTTACCTCTTGATGAACTACTTTGATCCTTTCTCTACGAAATCTGAACAACAGCTCCCTTCTTTAACCTTCAAAACCTTCTACAAACACAAAGAGAACCCCTCTCTACAAACAACTCTCTTTGCAACATAATCTAAACACCCTTTCAGAAGTTCTCACAACCTTCTCTATAACTCAAATCTTAACCCTCAAATCTCCTTATTAGCGACTAAATTCTTGCTCTCTCTTCTCAACTCTCACTCCAAAGATGAAAATATCCATTTCCTCCCCTCCGTTTATAGTTGAAATTAGGGTTATTGTAGTTGTACTGTAATAGTACTGTAGCTCTACAACATTTTATTGTAGCAGTACTATAGATGTGCTAAATTTTTACAGTATTAATACTATAGGAACACGTTTTTCACGAGGTATTTTCAATGTAGCATGTACATATTTTACTGTAGCATTTTACTATAATATTATACATATATTTCGATATATATATATATATATATATATATATATATATATATATATATATATATATATATATATATATATATATCTTTTCAAGTGAAACTATTTTTCAAGGGTCTTACACCCAACAGATAGCCATCAAGCCAAGTTCTTTTTGTTGACATACAACCATTTAATATTTTTTTTAACTTATTCTTATTTTGTATATATAATTTTTTAATGCAAACCATTATATACACTCATCATATATTACTTGCACACAAGACTTTTACCTTACCATCAAAAATTCTAATTAATTAACCACATGGTACTAAAATTAAACCTTATCTTAGATATTCTAATAACTAATTTCGTCGGGTCTTACACTTCTCATATTCTTCATTCCTTATCACAACTTGTGCACAGTCATGTGATAACCTATTTAGTTTAAACAAACATCCTTCATACCATCAAACCTATTATACCCACTATAATTAATAATGACAAAATTCAAAATTTTTGAGGTAGGTTGAGGAGTTTGCTTGGGGCTTTCTCTCTGCAAAATATATGGACGTAAGAGGAAGAAGACTTTAAAGAAGGGTTTATGATAAATACAGATTGACTCATAGTTTGCCATTCTCATGTCCTCTACCTCTTTGAACCTCTGCATTGGTAAAGCAAAGAACTCAATACTCGAATTGGACAATCTGGAATACATTACGGAATTTATAATGGGTTTTGAGATTTTAAACATACCAAATTCTATAGTCAAATACATGATTTCGAAATCGAAAGATACATATTTGAACGAATTGTACGATCCAGACACTTTTCAAATTCGAAATCAAATGCTAGAGTGTAGAATCTGGTATGTATTCCTAATTTGAAAAACAAATGACATCACAGAGATTACTTTCAACGATTACACCCACCTCTAATTAAACCCCATGCACGTAATAAATCCACTTACCTCTCACTCTTTGAGATTTAGAACAAGGATGAACCACTTCTTCTCCACAAGTTTTGAGCAATTGGTGCAAAATCTTGAGTATGGTGATGCACAACGTGGTAATCAAGAGGTGATGAAGGTACATAACGCTCAATGGAGATTTTCACCAATGGAGATGCAAGCCATCATATCCTTGACTAAGTTGTGAGGAGATGCACAAGTTGTGAGGAGGAACGACTAAGTTTGTTTAGGGGTTAGGCGACTTGGTCAAATAAAGAAGAAAGATAACTTTGATATTTACATTAAAATTTAAATAGTTTTTAAATTATAAGTATTTAGATCATTTACTTTAAGCTATGGAGTACACGAACTTAATATGGTGTAAGAAGAAATACCTCCAATAGTATAAACTTATTGTCTTAAAATTTTCAGTTAAATGTGATATCAATTCTTTATCAGTTAGGCTAACATCAATTCTCACTAATAAACCTCCTAAAAAACATCTATTATTAACAAATAAATTCATCATTTAACGTTTTGAAATTTAAGAATATAGACACGTATTATAAAATTTAATAATATATAATAATTTTAACTATTACAAAATGTAAAACTTAACTAAATTTGTTAGAAAAGAATATTTAAAATTTAAATATTATAAATTTAATTTTATCAAATTGTATTATCAATTCAATTTCTAATAACAACTTTAACACTTAAAATTCTAATGATTTATTCAAATCGGTTATATTATAAGGTTAAAAATAGTTATTATTGTTTAAAAATGTTAATAATTTATTTATTGAATAAAATATTTATAATCATTAATTTTATGTTGTAATACAATCGTTTCTTAAAATGTACATCCTGTCATATTTTAATTTTACCAACACCCACGATTTTCTTACCATATCGTTTATTTTTAATTGAATTTTTAAAATTTATAACTATTTACGAATATTATAAATTATATTCGTAGCTATTCGAAAGATTGTTCGATTATTTAAAACTATTTTAATTTGACAGCACATATATTAATACTGAGTGGATTGTTAGGATGATTTTAGGATTAATTTTTGCCATGATTTCCGTTTAATGCAAAATGCATTTTTTTCCTTTGTTAATGTTCCTTATGTTGTCTCTGCAAGAGTCTCTGCAAGAGTCTGAAAAAAAAAATAATTTAAAAGTTATTGGGCCTTATGGGAGGCCAAGCCCATAAAGCTAGGTCAACCTTACTTTGGAGAGGGCTTTTCAGAAAAATCAGATTTCATTAGCCAAATCCTCTTCTTTCTCTAGAACTTAAATTTCTTATTTTCTCTGCCTTCTCTCTAACCTTGTTCCATTTTCTCTGTACTCATTTCTTAAATTTCCACTGTTGCTTTGTCAAATAGGTGGTGCTCTTACGTTCCCAGAGTCGAGGGCTTTCAATCCCTCCGATTAGTTTCGCATCTCTCAGTTGATAAGGTAATTTTCCAATTCTCTGCACCCTAGGGTTTTACTCTTTTTTTTTTATTATCCTTCCAAGTTCTAAGGGCTTTACTCTACACCACTTTGGTGGCTTATAGGTACTGTGGAGTTGTCTCTATGTGGAGGTACGGTTGGAGAATTTTTCTATTGAGTTGTACTGTGAAGATCATAGAAGTAAGGGGAGTGATTGAAATATCTATGTGTTGAGTTGTATGATTGTCTTGGTTCTCTTCTTGTTTTTTTTTTTTTCTCTCGTTTTTTCGTCGTGATTGGAAAGGGTGTGGCCACTGAATATAAGGGTGGGTTCCTACGTAGAAATAGAGAATGAATGGTATATATATTGGGTTATAGGCGCGTCGTGAGTGATAAATGCTTCTAAGTTTATTGGTTGACGGGGAAAAAGATAAGATACAGTGATGAAATGGTGGAAGGGATGTGGATAGGAACTTGGTTATTATTTATGTGGGTTTAGAAATTTGAAAGTGGTTGTTTTAATTAAAAAAAAATGGATGGTTTCAAGGTCTGTGCATAAGAAATGGTTGTGTAGTTTTTTTAAAAGGAGACCCACGGGTTAGGTAGAAAAAGGAAGAGTTACATGGAATTCACGTCCCTGACCCATGATTAAAAGGAGAAATACTTTTGTTTATGTTAGGATGTGTGGGTCCCACGGGGCTTTATTTTCATATGTTAGTTTTTTTTAATTTCAATAAGGGAGATAGATATACTCCAGAGGCAAGTGAAGAAACCTTTCTCGGAATTGAAAGTTGGCTAAGAAGTAATTGTTGGTTGAGGGCACGGGTCCCACATTGGTGGTGTAAATTGGAAGTTTTCTTTTAAGGCATGGTTTCTATTTACAGAGTTTAATTTTTCCATTTATCTTTTGGTTTGTTTCCTTTTGAATAAAATGACGCTACATGCAGCGAGTGAGTGGACCATCCTTGTTGGTAATAGCTTGAAATATAAATAGTTGTAATATGGGCTTAGTTCTTGGTGGAGAAACCGTGAGCTATTATTTATTTTGTGGTTGTAGTAAAATATTAAGTGGTAATAATTTTAATATGCATATGTTGGCTTGAGTGATGAAAGAATGGCAAGTGTGAGTGAGTCAAGGTGAGTTCTTAAGTGGCTTTCTCTTGTATGTTGGGTACTTACTTTAGTATTGTAAGATTTTGAGCCGGTGTGTATATATGTATGTTGTTAATAATATTCACGAAGTAATAAGATTTGTGTTATAAATCTTGTGAGTGATTAGAAAATGTATGTTATTGAGATTATATGTGGAATGTATTGAGAATGTGTTATCAGTCTTGTAGTTGGTGAACAATGCATATTGTTGAGATTATGTATATGTTGATTGTGTCAAAAAGTATATGATTACAAAGTGTGAAAGTACGATCCAAGTGGTAAACCAAGTTTCATTTGTGTATAATCTCTTGGTGAGATTCTTAGTGTTTTAGAATGAAAGTAGGAGCTCAGTCTTTGGGGGTCTTCCTGACGCTCCAATGGTCCTTCTTCTCACGTAGAGAGGATTGAACCATGTGGTGAGGAGTAGCAGGAGGTCTTAGTCTTGGAGGCTTCCATCATGCTCCAGGGCGCAGAACAAACTAACATCGTGAATGTGGCAGGGCGGGGGAGCCCAAGGCGGGGGAGCCTAAGTATCACAAGCCACCACGGGTGCATGACCCGCCATAGCTCGACTATCATTCTAAAGTCCGGACGAGTCAAGTCTAGTATTTAACATGATAGGATGGATGTTTTATCTTGTTTGCTTTAAACTAATCTATTGAATGTAAATGCTCTTAATTATATGCTTTTTATATGATTAGCTCACCCTTGCTTGTTTTTGTTGTGCTTGTTTGTGTTGTTTCCTTTTGCGATGATCATCCATTTGGATGTGAGCAGATATTGAGGAGGTTACACTGGAGCAAGAGCTTGAGGATACGGATGCTGCAGCCTAGTCTTCCTAGGAGTTTCCTTGCCATTTTATGTTCTTTTGAAATACTTCATATGTTAAGTTTTAAACTTAGGCCTCTTTTGTTAAAGTTTGAATTCTGAAGTCTTATTGGATGACTGTAATTTGTACCTTATCTAAAATTCTACTCCGACTGTTCTCTTATATTAAGATGATGATGTCTTTATTATATCGTGCATGCTATATAATCAGGATGTCACAGTCTCATTACATTTTTCTTTCATTTTTTTTTTAAGTCTAGACTAATTTTATTTGCATTTTGTCTCTTTTATAAGTGATATTTCTCACAATCTTTAAGTTACTTCTTTCGAAGATATTTGTAATTGGATTTTTAATAAATATGGAATTCTCATATAAAAGGTCGTTAGAAAATTTTTTCTTTATTGTTGTTACTCTGAAGGATTGGGGGAGCTAAACTAATATGCTTCTATTCCTCCCTAAAACCGTTTGTTTTATGAAAACTTCTGTGTATTAGGCATCGGATGCGGATGAAGGGTGGAATTTATGTTACACGTGTTCTCTTTATAAGGATAAAGAGAAGTTTAATCAACACTTTTTCTCTTTCAATATCAAATTGTTTTATATATTTAGTCGTTGTTGCAAGGCATTTTTGTAGATTTGCAATAATTATCTACAACTTATTTAATTATTTATAATAAGTATTGAAGGAGTGTTTTTTCGAAACTCATATGACTCTCCATTATAACTTATGCTATTTGAAAGGGTGAAAAGTTGACATATTTTAATAAAGTGTTTCATTGCAAATCGCGATGCATAATATTAAAGGGTATATAAGGTTTACGGATAACATAATGTTGGTTGGATTAAGGTGAATGCAAAAGGTGACACTTGTGGAAGTTTTAGTCTTATGACTTGTACTGATGTTTTTAGAGATAATATATAGATAGATATATTAGTAGTTTCTAAACTTTGATGGGATGCATAATCCTTTGAATGCTGAAATTATGGGAGTTATTATTGTTATTGAGTATTCTTAGCAGGTTACCTTTAAACATGTTTGGCTAGAAAGTACTTTTATATTGTTAGACTTTTTGTATTCCTCAAATTATTTCTTAGTCTTCTAGAGGGTGATGAAGAAAATGTTAAGAAATATATAAAATGTTTGGAGTTTAAGTGTTCACATATTACTGGGAAAGGAAAATCATTGTGTAGATAAATTAGATCTTTTTTACAATTAAAAATTAAAATTTATTATAATTGGTATTATATTTTGAGATTTATAATTATTCTTGATTTTTTTTAATAATAAATATAAACTTTTTATGTTTAGAATTGTTTAATTTCTTCTGAAGAAAGTTTTCTATATCATAGGTACCTGACCGATCCAACACAAATTGGTCAGGTCAACTATAAGTTTTAGAAGTTCATCTCAATCTATTTGAACACTTAGAACAGTGAAGAAAATCATGGTTTCTCTTGGACAAATCTCTATGAAGGTCGACCTATCAATGAAATGATAGACAGGAACATAGTTAGCATGGTTCAAACCTACAAAGATTAATGCAAATTAGCCTAAAAATTGTAATTAAAGTGTGGTTGAGATATAGTTAGAGAGGTGATAACTAAAAGTCTATTATAATTTGTATAAAAAAAGATTTCAAGTAAGGTAGTTGAACATATTGGTTATTGCATTTAATATGTAAGCAGTCATACTCTATCTACTTAAACATCATAATATTTTTTGGAAGTGTCATACAAATGACTTTGAATAAACCAAAAACTCAAATTGCTGAACCAAATATTCTAACTAATAGATAAAAGAGAGAAAAAAAGTGAAAAGCCAAATTATAGATACCAAACAAATCTAACATAAACATTTAGTTTACATATATATATATATATATATATATATATATATATATGGGGTTTGCTAATTTATGTAAGGAGGTTTTTTAGTGATACATTTTAACAAAGTGTACCAAGTTTTAGGTTACAAAAATGTCCATATTAAAAAAGAAAACCAACTTTAAATCCAAGGGTATTTTAATAATTTTAAAATTTAATTTAAAATAAAAAAAAATAAAAGGTAGTTATTAAAAATCCTTATTGGTCCACGTGTACATGAGAAGTTATTGGCTTTTATTATATATTTTTTAAAAGGTAGTTGTTTTTTAAAATAAAAAATAAAATAAAAGGTAGTTGTTTTTTTTAACCAGACGGGTTTTATAAACCAAGAGGGGTTCTATAAACCCAAACGGGTTCTATAAACCCAGACGGGTTCTATAAATCCTAAACCATAAACCCTAGGTAGTTGTTTATTTAACCCAAACGGGTTTTATAAACCCAGACGGAGACGGGTTCTATAAACCCAGATGGGTTCTATAAAGCCAGACGGTTTCTATAAACCCTAAACCCTAAATCATTATATTTTTGAAAAGGTAGTTGTTTTTTAAAATAAAAAATAAAATAAAAGGTAGTTGTTTCTTTAACCCAGACGGGTTTTATAAACCAAGACGGGTTCTATAAACCCAAACGGATTCTATAAACCCTAAACCCTAAACTCTAGGTAGTTTTTTTTTTTACACAGAAGGGTTTTATAATCCTAGACGGGTTCTATAAACCCAGATGGGTTCTATAAAGCCAGACAGGTTCTATAAACCCTAAACCCTAAACCATTATATTTGTTAAAAGGTAGTTGTTTTTTAAAATTAAAAATAAAATAAAAGCTAATAACTTTTCTCTTACACATGGACAATCATAATATTTAATAACTACCTTTTATTTTTTATTTATTTTAACTTAAATTTTAAAATTATTAAATACCCTTGGATTTAAAGTTGGTTTTCTTTTTTAACAGGGACATTTTTGTAACCTAAAATTTGGTACACTTTACTAAAATGTACCAACTAAAAAACCTCCTTATGTAAATTAACAAACCTCTATATATATATATATATATATATATATATATATATATATATATATATATATATATATATATATATATAATCCCATATTTCTTTTGTCGTTATTTTCCTTTTATATTAATATGTTTAGACAATAATAAATGTTTGATATGAAATTAACTGATATATCATTATATATACTCGAATTTTATATAAAGAAAAGAAACAATTATTACAGCCTATAATTTTAAAGGAAATTATTATAACCATATTATATGTTGGTTTAATTATATTTTTTAGTCACATAATTAATTTGTTTGCCCGAGTTGGTCCTATTGTGTTTTTCTCGTTCGTCGTAATATTATATTATAATCTTTTAAGTTTGTAAATGTGATCCATAGTTGTATTAGGACCCCCGTACTATCTTGGACGGACGTCTCCCATTGGCACAGTAGGAACAGACGGTCAAGCGTAAAGATACACGAGATTAACAAAGCAAATTAGGTTAAGGTAAGACGGGATTAAGAGTTATTGGGCCATGATTGGGCTCAATTAAGATTTCCCTAATCCAAGTCCATAGTCATCACTATATATAGAGATCAAAGGTAAAGGGTAAGGTGATTCATTTATTACGTATTTAATGTTGAGCTCTGATTACTGAACGAACTTTCGAACTGACTTAAGCATCAGAGTGCCTTTAGTAGGTACCTTTCCGGACGGACCTTGGCAGAGACGGACAGTTAAGTGAGGAACGACAGAGGAGTTAATAATCGACTGAAGTGTTAAGTTGTGAAGGGTTTGTGTAGCTTGACCTACTAAAACAATAGTTAAGTTTGCATTCAAGTATAAAAATTGAATAATGCTTAATGACATGATTGACATTGTTAAATAGAAAGAGTGGGAATTTATTACTTGGGATTTGTTATTTATGTATTTTAGATCAAAGGATTGGCGTAAGTATTTAAACGTATTATATTATATTCTTATCTAATTTTTTTTTCATAATTACGATAAATTTATAACTTGCTCCTCCTCCTTACGATCCCATCTTTAAATTTTCATTGAATTATTAACAATTGACACTTACTTGAGGCATGTTTAATGACATATGGTTGACATTGTATAGAAAAGAAGATTAATAGTGTATGATTTGAGTTCTTTCAACTCTTTTTTTATTTTTTTTTTCGCCCAATGAAATTGATGAATTTTGAAAATTTGTCAAATTTTGCCCTACCACTATCTCTACCCCACCGTCCAAACACTACCCGCTTACCCTTACACAGCGACCTATCACTCTTACCCAACTCCGCAAACTATCATTAACTTGTCACCAACAATATCTATTGTTGCTTAAGAACCACCATTATCCTTTAATAAAGTCAAACCCTACGATAGAATTCATCATTTTATTTCATCTTTCCAAGGATATACGACAAATATTACACATCAATTAATTATGCATTAATTTATATAAGAGAGTATTACATCAGTTTTAATTTACAATTTTAAAAATTATAAACTTTTATAATAATATAGAATCTTTCAGAAAAACTGCACACAAAAAATTATTCAGTACCAATAAATTATGAATTGATCTGCATAAAAAAAAAAACTGAAATATCACAATTAATTTAAAATTTTATTTTTCTATATTACTTGTCTTTCTTATTTATATTTAATATTCTACGTATTAATTTGTCAAGTTCCAATAATGTTTTTAATGAAGGTTTATTTCAACCCAATTCAAGATCCGTTAATATAATCCCTTATTATATTTTCTGTTATATTATTATTATCTGATTATCTTATTATCATATATCAAATATTATGAGTCTATTAAAGTATATATATATATATATATATATAACACAAAGATACCTCTTACTCATTATTAAATTTATATATTCTACTATTCATACTTTTTTATTATTTAAACATAAAAGTAAATGAATCTTTTCGGTCACTCTCAAAGCTGGATTTTCTTCCGTTGAATTATACTACAGTCTGGCTTCTAACAAATGTTCCTTGTATAGTATGATATTCGAAACGAGCGGTTATAAAGGATAGCCGATCGGTTATGTATAACATCATGTCTATGTTGGACCATAATTGGGTCAACGCTTATTATTGGGTTAGTAGTCTAGCAGAATAAAAAAATATCTTATTAAAGATATTGAGGATAAAATAATCAAAGATATATGATTAAAGATATTGATAAAGTTGTTTATGAGCAACCAGGTAAATCTTTTCCAGGTAATTCATTTTATATTTTATTGAGCTTGTGATAACTTATAAATACAGGGCTAAGGCTAAAAGGTAGGTACATTCCACTGACGTTCTAATTACACTAAGAAATATTCAAATAATGATAACTCTTCACTAAACATTCAATTAAGAACCGATGTTCTTCCATCACAAGCCTAACTTGAACGTCGGAGTGTCATTGCGGGTACCTCTCCCCTCGGTCAAAGATCAAAGTTCATCGAACGGTTAAGGTTGAAGGAAAGCGAGCGGTCAAGATTTGGGAAAAGCAAGCAATCCAGTCAATCCAAATATCAGAGAGTGACAAAACCGCGTCCGCCAGGTCAGTCTGTCAATCCCACAAAATTTATACCGAAACATTTCTCATTGAGAGATTCTTGCTGAAATCTAATAAGAGCAAATATAATATTAAAATTCACATTTATATTTTCGATACACTTTTATTCAAACATCGTACCAAAATTAAAGGTGCCTAGACTAATCGAAAATAGAATCGTAATCGCTCGTACGTGTCTCCTCCATACATAAACCTCGTGGCACTAGAGCATGCCACCTTTATTAGTTTAAGAATAATCGTCGTACGCAAAGTATATCACAATCTACGTTCGCAAACAATGCCTTCGGCACAAGACTAACATTATCATACGTTTAAAATATTGTAATTTTATATATATTTTACCTCAATTATTATACTAAAATTTTATAAATATTTTGATTATAAGTATTTGCACTAATTTGGAAACTGAAAATTAGTGTAGATGGTATCGATATAATAAAGTTGATAATTTTATATTGATTAATGAATTAGTTAGGTTTGATAAATATGTTAGGATTACTTTTTGAAGTATTAATCGATTTGTTTGTTTGTTAAATTTTTCTTTCTCTTTTTTCCTTTTTTTCCTTCTTAAGAGTAGGGTTTTTTGTTTTTCATATTACAAAAATTAGAGAAAAGATATAATAATCAAAGTGTTCGGTTTTTCTTATTTTTGTTTTCTTTTTCTTTCACTTTTTTGCTTTCTTCCGGAGACCATGGGAGATTTTCCTCTCTTTGCAGCAAACTCAACATTCCATTTTCTCATGTATCATTTCTAATATGGTATCAGAGCGGGTTCATTGTTTGTTCTAATCCTGCTTCACATCTAATCCAAACTAGCAAATTCTTGCTTTATTCTTGACGTGATGAAACATATGAATCAGTCAACAAATTCCTCCATCCCCTTTTATCTACATCTAGAAGAAAATCCAAGTCTTACTGTCATCTCTTAGGTTCTAAATGAGACCAATTATTGCTCTTGGAGCATAAACATGAAAAGAGTTTTCCTTTCCAAGAACAAGATCAAATTCATGGATGGAAGTATCAAGAAATCCCAAAAAAATGATCACTTGTTTAATTCTTGGGAGAGATATGACATGATGGCTCTATCATGGATCATTAAGCGGCAGCGCTGAAGGGTGATATTAAGTGACGAACATACCACCATGCAGTGAAGCCACCATTGGGAGGTGTACTATTGGGTTTGGGCTAGTTTCTGCTTCGATTTAAGGAATTATAAATAGATTTAGATGACCTAGATGGTCTATCTTTTGGTAGAAAGGACTCAAAAACACACTCTTGTCTCCTTTCAGGCAGATTTTGGATTCGGAAGCTCCTATTTATCAAATCTAGGCAGAAGCATCCAACAAGAGCACAAAAGAGATGGCTGAGGAGGAAGCTCCTAGGAGACGTACTCTAGCGGATACAACCAATGTGGTTGGCCCTAAACACTTTAACAGCATTGCAAGACCGAGGGTCAATGCACTGAACATGGAGGTTAAACCGGTGTTGATTCATTTGGTGAAAAGCAACCAATTCAATGGGTTGTCACATGAAAGTCCATATGATCATCTCACCACATTCAATGAGATCTGCAACACAGTGAAGATCAATGGAGTGCCAGATGAAGCGATTAAACTTCGCTTGTTTCCTTTCTCATTGGGAGGCAATGCTAAATTGTGGTTAAATTCTTTCTCGGAGGAGAGTGTTGACAAATTGGCAAGTGTACCAAATCGTACAAGTAATATAAATGATAAGACCAAGTATCGTTTTCCCAAGAGACTCGAATGGCTTTCTCGTTCGCGTGAATTAAAATAATAAGACTTGAAAATAAAAATTAATAAATTGGATTTGAGAACAAAAATATTAACATGCA
>NC_028357.1:18000114-18001657 GCF_000741045.1 Vigna radiata var. radiata
TAAACGATAAAGGCCTTAAGCACAGATGATAACCCAACAATTATCAATCAAAACATATGGAAACCATATAAATAATCAAGAATTTTAATAACAGAGAGTATCAAAAGAATACATTGTGTCCCCCAACAACAATAGGGTTTAGTTCACCATAGACATGGTGAAGCTAGATGAAAAATGGAAGAAGAATGGAAGAGCAAACCCTAGAAAAGATGAAAANGAGCCTAAGCATCCAAGAGATCCTCTCCAGAGAGCAAAATTAGGTTTGGTCGTTCTCCCCTGTCAAAAGAATGACTCTGAACTCGCAATAGGGGTATTTATAGGTGAGGAGCGCATCAGAAAACAGGCCCAGGCCCAACGGACCACCGCCTGGCGGTTTAAGTGTGCCCCCCGACGGTTTGGCAAAAGCCTCAGAAGCGCCCGGCGGCAATCGTCACCACCCGGCGGTTTCCCTCAGAACCGCCCAGCGCCAATCACCATGCCTACTCCTCGCCTTGGGCCGCCCGGCGGTTTAAGTGTGCCGCCGGGCGGTGCGTCGACTCTTCAAATTTTCGTTTTTCTGCTCTTTTCTTGAGTCTACGACCTGTATCTTCAACTCCATTCTTCACTTTCTCAAAATAGCTACAAAACAATGCAAAACAAGCATAATATCGCTAAAAACAGTTTTTGACTCTCTACAGACTCATTTATTGAGTTTTGTTTGACTCTAGGCTCATTCCAAGTAGTAAAGGGCGTAATTCGGTCCAAATTGACATATGAAAATAACTGTTTTTAACCTTCATCACAGAGTTTTACAACCTGCGAGGTTGTTGTGGCAAAATTTCTGAACAAATATTTTCCACGGTCTAACATCAACAAAGGTAAACTGGAAATTTCTTCTTTCAGGCAAGGCATGGAGGAAACCCTAGGCCAGGCATGGGATAAATTTAAAAGCTTGTGGAGGAAGACGCCTGTACATGGTTTTGACGATACAAAAATAGTCCTTAAATTCCTTGGAGGTCTTGGCACTCAGTCAAAGCTTATGATAGATGCCTCAACTGGAGGTTTTGACGATACAACGATACTCCCCTCTTTTGAAGTGCACGCTCCTTTAATTTGGAGTTTCATTCTCATTAGCTGCCATGCTTTCTATCAACTCATAGGCTTCCTCAACAGTATTTCTCTTGATATTACCTCCAACTGAGGCATCTAGCATAAGCTTTGACTGTGTGCCAAGACCTCCAAGGAATGTGAGAACTACAACTGTCTCATCAAAACCTTGCACAGGCGTCTTTGTTGACGGATTGGCAAGCGTACCAAATCGTTCAAGTGATAATAAATGGTAAGACCAAGTATCGTTTTTCCAAGAGACTCAAAAGGCTTTCTCGTTCACGTGAATTAAAATAATAAGACTTGAAAATAAAAATTAATAAATTGATTAAGAGAATAAAATATGAACATGTAAAAGAGATTGATTCAAATGACAAGAAGAAAACAATGGATGAATGAAGTTGTTGGGGGTTTACAATTTCATCTTTATCCGCTCTCTCTTATCTACTCCTCTTGA
>NC_028357.1:18003857-18007785 GCF_000741045.1 Vigna radiata var. radiata
CATTTTGGGTGAAAATTTGGCTAGAGAAGGGTTCACAAAAATGGCCTTGATCATATGACATTCATAAGCAATTCAATCAATCATCAAGATTAAGGCAATATCATTCATGTTTTCTTGCGAACAATGCATACAACAATAAAAACTCTGGAGCTCAAAATCTCACACACATGCTTCCTCACACAAAATTCAATCATGCATCCTGCTTAGCGTCATAACCACAATCATAATTCATCACACATCTATTTCACAGAATATCAACATGCATTGCAACTCAATTCTCATCCACATCAATTAATCATCAAATAGCTCCATCATGCACATCAGTTAGTCAAACATTTTCAGAACAAGTATTAAAGCCAAGAGTACACACTGAAATTAAAATTAAACATATTCTAGAAATTAAAAAAAATAAAAGTAAAAGTAAAAGTAAAAGAAAGAAAAACTAAATCCTGCCTATGGACATCCCTCAGTAGATGTCTGTAATCAGCCCATGCTTTCATCGAAGTCCTCCTGACTCTCATCGTCAGCATCCTCAAAGTTTTCTTCCTCCGTGTTCTGGGCTCCAGCTGCACCAAAACCAAATCCACTACTCTGTGCCTGCTGCTCAGGCCATGCCACAGCTGAATGAAACTCATCCATAGTCCACCTATGCATTGGTGGCTGATCATAAAGCCCAATAATCATCTCAACAGTCGCAACCTACCCTTTGTGAAGGGCCTCCATCCTCGCTTCCATCATGGACATGTACATGTCCCTCATCTGGAAGGGCTCCGCGTGCTGGACTGGCACCTCATTAGGCACCTGTTCCTGCTGAGCTGCAGCTCTCCTATGACGCCTCCTAGGTGCTGCCCTAGCTGCATCTGCTGCTCCTGCTGCTCCTGCCTCAGCACAGAACTGGTGGAAATAAGCTGCATCAATGGCATTCCTAAGTCTCTCATATGGGGGAACTACAATGTTCACCCCAGCCTGCTGACACAGAAAAGTGATCAAAGATGGATGCCCCAATGGCATCCTGCTACTAATTGTCGTGGCACAGCTCCGAATCTCGTCGGCAATGATTTTGCCGACATTTACCTCCATCTGTCTCATCAAGCAGAAGATGAGACGAACCCTGTGCATCGTGATATCCGAGATGTGGGAGCAAGGTTGGATGTTGGCATGTGTGAATGTCATCCAGTATCGGGCCAAAGGTATCATATCCAACCTCCTAATGTTCACCGGTGCACTGTTAGCGTTAGTCTGAAAATGCCTTCCAGGGAGACACACAACCCTCTCAATATCAGCAATGTCACCAAACAGACCAACGGCTGCCGCATACTGGCACTGCTCCCATGGCCACTCTGTGCCCAAAAAGCTGTTAATAGTATCGGGGTCATAGCTAATAATTTGCCCCCTCACAAAGCTCCTATATCTGCCAGCAGCCGCTCCTCCTCTAGGCACAGCGTTGGTGTAGAATTCTTTCACCAACTCGACACTAGCAGGTGCAGGGTAAGTTGTCAACTTCTCCCAATCTCTCCTCAAAATCTCCTCTCCAAATTCAGGAGCCAACTCAGGGATGAAGGAAGCTTTCCTCTCCATCAGCAACCTCCTTTCTTGCACAGTTGCATAATGGTCCTCATGTTGCTTGGAGAGGAACCTCTAAGAGTCAAATCCTCTCGAGCTTTCTGGCATCTTCCTTTTACCCCCAGTATTTCTTCCCCTGTGTGATGTTGATTCCATTTCTGCAATAAATACAATTTGCCAAAAACCACAGAAATCTATTGTTAGGAGTTAATGCATCAACAAACACTTTCAAACCCAACAAAATTTACAACTGGGGGTGTACAGGTTCCCCCTTTCGCAATGCAAAACATTCCACAAAAACACAGCAGACCGCCGCGGTACAGAGGCCTACCGCCCGACGGTGCGA
Source organism: Vigna radiata var. radiata (assembly GCF_000741045.1). Lineage (NCBI taxonomy): Eukaryota > Viridiplantae > Streptophyta > Magnoliopsida > Fabales > Fabaceae > Vigna > Vigna radiata. The sequence goes on from NC_028357.1 coordinate 18,005,767, forward strand.
GGGGTTTTCAAAAAAGTTTTCATCAAATCAACCCTAATCTCCACTTAAATGCTAATTCCTACCATGCAAACCAATTTCAAACAACTTAATCGGTCCAGAACAGTTCCTAATTCAACAATCCATGCAAAGAATCTCAAAACCCTAAGTTACCAAATTCCTAAGCATGTTCATCAAAAATTTCAAAATTAGGAACTAACAAATGAAATTACACAACTTACTTGAGTGGAGATGTGAATGCTTGCAACAAATCCTTAAATTGATGAAGGAGAACTCTAAATGCACACTCCCACCAAGAAAACCCCAAATTTGAGCATGAAATTAAACTTTTTCTGAGAGGATGGTGAGAAAGTGTATAGAAATCTCTTTAAAACCCTCTTGAAAGTGCAAATCTGGAGCAAGAATGCAAGGAGACCATCGGGCGAAAATCAAAGGGGCAAAGCAAAGTGAAGAAAACTTGGAAACACCCAGCTTTTAAATCTCGGGTTTTAATTTTTGCCGCCACCGCCCGGCGGCAAAGTGGTACCGCCCAGCGGTGGGTCATAATTTTCCTTGCCACTTTTCTTGCTTGCTTTCCTGAAATTTCTCCTAGTAGCTTCTGATCTTTTCCCTAAATTTTTCACTTTCAAGATTTTCCTCACTCAAATGCACATGCACACCTAAAATGTATTAAGAATGAATTCGGAAAACAAATAACAAACACAGAAATTCAAAATTATGTATACAAATTGGGATAGTCCCCAAAAACACCCTTTAGTAGGTGTTAAATTTCTTCATGCTTGGTAATTTCTTCTTCTTCTTCTTTATGCTAAATCTCTTCAAAAAGTTGGTCGGACCAAGCACATGTTTCCAGGCATCAATCATAGGAGCCTTAATCTCCAATTCCTTGCAGATCTCTATGAAGTACTTGAACCTATTTTCCTTCCTATGATTTTTCTTTTTGTGAGGAAGGGGTGTTTCACATGACCTATTTTTCCTTCCTCTCTTCCTCTTTTTCTTAATTTTCTCCTTCCTTAACCTTCTTTTTTTCTTTTTCTTTTCTTTCTTTATTTTCACATTTTTTTATTTTTTTTTTCTTTCAACCACTGTGTCTCCTTTCTCATCACCCTTCTCACTCTCATTCAACTTTTCTGTTTCTATCTCCTCTATCTTTTCCGCAGCAACAACTTTTTCTGTTTTTATTTCCTCTTCATACATCTCTAGCTCTTCTTCTTCTATCTTTTCCTCCTTGACAACCTTATCATTTGTAAAAATAGTGGCTTGACATTCTTCTTTAGGGTTAACTTCAGTATTAACCCTAATAATGCCCAGAGACTTCAAGACCTTTGTTATCTCATCTTCCTCTATCTTTTATCCATCAATAACCTTGTCATCCTCAAAGCTAGGAGCTTGAAATTCTTCCTTAGGGTTAACTTCAGTATTAACCCTAATAATATCCAGAGACTTCAACGCATGAGAGTGTTGTTCCTACAATAAACATTCTTTGGCTTCCCCCAACGTTTCTTTTCGCACTGAGAATAATTCCTGCTGTAAATGTTGTTTAGCTTCCCCCAACGTTTCTTTTGGCCTAGAGGAATGTTGCCCAAATTGGCTATGATATAAGTTTGAATGAGGTTTCCACCGGTGGTCGAAACTATTTTGGTATAATTGAGTGCCTACAAAATCAAATTCTTGTCTAAACTGCATTCTGCAAAAATTAGGCACAAAACCCTAGAAAACATTTATAATAAAAATAACATAAAATCAAGTCAAACTCAATCAATTCACACTACTAGAAAAATAAACCTCGAGTCCTCAGCAACGGCGCCAAAAACTTGTTGACGGATTGGCAACCGTACCAAATCGTTCAAGTGATAATAAATGGTAAGACCAAGTATCGTTTTCCCAAGAGACTCGAAAGGCTTTCTCGTTCGCGTGAATTAAAATAATAAGACTTGAAAATAAAAATTAATAAATTGATTAAGAGAATAAAATATGAATATGTAAAAGAGATTGATTCAAATGACAAGAAGAAAACAATGG
>NC_028357.1:18008429-18014142 GCF_000741045.1 Vigna radiata var. radiata
CAGCAGAAAACAGGCCCAGGCCCAACGGACCACCGCCCGGCGGAACAAGTGTTCCGCCCGGCGGTTTCCCATAAACCTCCAAACCGCCCGGCGGTAAGGGTCACCGCCCGACGGTTTCCCTCAAAACCGCCCAGCGCCAACGTAAGTGCCTACTCCTCGCTCTAGACCGCCCGGCGGTGTAAGTTGTCGTCGGGCGGTGCGTCAACTCTTCAAATCTTCAATTTTCTTCTCTTTTCTTGAGTCTACGACCTTTATCTTCAACTCCATTCTTCACTTTCTCAAAATAGCTACAAAACAATGCAAAACAAGCATAATATCGCTAAAAACAGCTTTTGACTCTCTATAGACTCATTTATTGAGTTTTTCTTGATTCTAAGCTCATTCCAAGTAGTAAAGGGCGTAATTGGTCTAATTTGACATATGAAAATTACTGTTTTTCAACCTTCATCAGTCTTCCTCAGCAAACTTTTATATATGTCCCACGCCTGGCCTAGGGGTTCCTCCATGCCTTGTCTGAAAGAAGATATCTCCATCTTACCTTTCATCTCCTTTGAGTAGCACTCATACCTTCAAGAAGAGGTTTTGTACTTTTCTTGCTTCTAGTACGAATCGTATCTTGCATACACAAGAAACAAAACCCTAAAAAGCACTTTTATATAAAATTAAACAAAAATAAAACGAAAACAAAAAACCAAGTTAAATTAAATCAATAATCACATTATTAGAATAGTTAAACCACGAGTCCCCGGAACGACGCCAAAAACTTGTTAACACTCCGACAAGTGTACCGAATCGTATCAAGTAATAATAAACGGTAAGTCCGAGTATTGTTTCCCTAGAGAATCTTAGGCCGAAACATTCTTGTGATATTTGTTAAGCCCTTGGCAAGTGTACCAGATCGTATAAAGTAATAATAAAATGGTAAGTCCAAGTATCATTTTCCCAAGAGACTCATGGCACTAAACTATTGTGCTTTTGCTTAACCAATCAAGACTATAAGAACAATATTTTGGAGTTTTTGAATGTAAAGTACGGAAAAATAAACATGAATGCAATTTGATCAATTGAGGTTAGACACAAAAGTGGATGAATGATGTTGATAATATGAGATGGGTTTGTTGCTAGGGTTCAAATTTCACCCAATCAATCTCATATATCTACTTTTCTTATTAAATTCGCTTTATTATCAATTGTCATGAAAACTTTCTCAGTCTACCCTAAACCCGATCCCTCGGCGAAATGAGCCTATTACTAGTTACTGGCTTACTATCCCTAGTCTCCCCTAGTAATTAGCAATGCATTTATCACAGAAGCAAAATACAATTGATCGTCCTACCCCTATCCCTAGGCAGTATTGCTTAATCAAGGAATTTCCTATCAGTTCATGACTTCCCCGTACGTCCTTGTATCGACAAAGGCCAATATCTTTATATCGAATGAGTTAAACGATAAAAGCTTTAAGCATAGATAAGAAACCCAACAATTGATAATAAAAGCATATACAAGCATATAAATAAAATAAGAATTTCAATATAAGAGAGTTTAGAGGTTACATCTTTCCCCAGCAACAAATAAGGTTAGTTCTCCATCGCCATGGAGAAACTAAGTGAATAATGGAATGGAAGAGATAGAAACCCTAAAAAGGAGAAAAGGAGAGTTGTCACCATCTCTAAATCTACCCCTAAAGGGGTGAAAAGTGTGTTTCTGTGTCTAAGCCATCAAAAGATACAAACCCTAAGACGTTCTGGCCTTTAAATAGGGCATAAAAATAACATAAAACAAGTCCAAGCCCAAAAAGATCATAAAAATAATAGAAAATAGGTCTAAGCCCGCATCCCCAACGCTCAGTGCTAAAAAACGATGCTCAGCGGTTTGCCTCACTGCCGCTCAGCGCCCAAAACTGTCGCTCAGCGCTCTAGTCAACATTCTGGTCAACTGGTTGACTTTTTTGGTTCACTGGTTGACTTTTCTTGTTGATTGATTAACTTTTCTACATTCTATTTGACTTTTCTACACTACAACCCTTGGTACTTCAACCCTTCTTTCAAATCATTCCAAAAACCTACAAAATCAAGGGAATTTATAGGTAAAATCATAAAACATGTCCTAAACTCTCTTTTTCACAAAACTAAAGAAAAATCATGATTCCAAGCAAGTTTCTAAGTCAACAAGGGTGCATTTGATATCAAAATTAAGTATGAAAATAACAGTTTTTCAACCATTATCAATATCTTGATTTCTTAAGACTTGATGGAACGAAAATTAGGGTTTTTAATGCATGACAGAAAATAAACATGCATGCAAACATTGATCAATTGACAGTTGAACTATATGGATGAATGATGTTGTTGGGGATTTATGATTTCATCCTAATCCACTCTCAAATATTTACAAATTCTACTAAATTCTACTTCTTTATCAATGTTAGTGCCACTTTCTTAATTCCCCTAATTCCCATATCTTGGTGAATAGAGTCTAATCCTAATTACTAGTTTACTATGTCTAGTCTCCCTAGCAACTAATCATGCATTACATAATTCGTATAGAAGCTTAAGGAAATTGGTCCTCCTATCCCTATGTCTAGGTAATATTGCTACCAAGAGAATTCCCTCATGTCTAGACCTACCCATACGTGTCCATATAGATAGAATCAAAGGTTATGCTATTGAATAATGTCTTAAACAAAACATGCAAATATAATGGAGGAAAAACTCTAACAATTGATAAAAGAAAGCATATGAATTAAGCAAGAATTTCAATACATGAGAGTTTCAATAGGATTACATCATTTCCCCCAACAACAAAGGGGTTTAGTTCACCATAATCATGGTGAAACTAGACGAAAATAATGGAATGAATGAAAAGATAACCCTAGAGTTGATAAGTTGGAGCTTCCTAATGGAGGTCGCACCCCATGCAAATTTGATGTGCATATAAGAAATGTAGTATAATGCTAGGAAGTGACTCCTAGGTCGTCTCTCAAGGACCAATTTTGCGGTTCGAGTTTCGAGTCTAACACAAAGTGGGGGGGTTTGAAAGTTTGTTTAGTGTGCAGAAAAATTAAAATTAAAACGCAGATGGAATTTAAATTAAATCGCAAATGTAAAAACGTAATTAAAATTAATTAAAACGAAACTAAATGCAACAACCATTTCACCATGCATGAAAATGAAATTAAAACAGTAAAAACGAAACTGCTACAGTAAATACGAAAATTCACGCTGGAACTGGACAGCTCTGACCTTTGCTCAATGTTTTACCCATAACTTTTTCTACAGAGCTCTAAATGAGATGAGGTTTTTTTTTTCCTGGAAAGTAGACTCAATTATCTTTCATGTGACATATAAAACGTAGCATTTGGACCTCTGGTGTGGTTGCAATTATTTTTTAAAATCGAGTCCTGAGAGTGAAAATGTTAACCCAATACTAGACTAATCAAATATCTAAACACAGTTAAATTAAATTAAATGAAAAACTAATTTAAAGAAAGGAAAAACAACTAACTACAATTCAAACTTAATTTAAAGCAAAAGAAACAAACAACACAAATTACTTTTAGCAATTAACTTATGGCATCTACCAAATAAAATTAAATTTGCAAAATGGCCTAAAAAAAACCTTCTTGGCCATGACAGCACTAGCCATGGACATGATGCGGCAATGCCCCTTTTTTTGGTTTAGCCAAGTGAAAATAGTGTGCAAATGCCTAAGGAAATCAATGCTCAATATGAAGCACGTGCAGCTTCCATTACTCCATTCTCCAAGACGCAAGAGGCAGCAGATTCAGACCGAGACATCACTACTTTATACAATTGAAACACGCTGCATATCTCACCTTTTTTTTTTCCAAAATTAAATGCCTAAATTGAAAGCACCGTGCAGCACTTTCTTCAATTGAAAATAAAATTTCCAATCACAAGATTAAAGGCCTTAAGGTACCGGACCCCACACTGTTTCATTCAATAAAAATCGTGAAAATTGGCTTCCAGTTGCAATGTGATTGCCCCTGGAGCACCGTGAAGCAATAAACAAAAAATAAAACTTCAATGCCCAATCAAATCAACTATTTAATTAAAATTGTGAATTAAAGAAAATGATGCCCTTGTAATTCTCCCTCCCAGCACGTGACATGTATGCACTAATTGAAGATGCTTCTTCTAAAAGGAATTGAATCCGTGAGCTCTTGACTAAGTGCATCAGCGTTTCTCATTTCTCAAAAATAAAAGTTAAGATATCATCATCTCCAAATGCCAGCAGCGTGAATGACATATTCAAACATTCTCCAAGTAAACTTAACGCTTTCAAAAAGAAGTAAGACAACAAGTGACGACTCCTAAAAAAAACGTTCACCCTTTGCACCCAAAATTCCCAAAAACTAAAATCTGAAAAGAAGCTTTTACTGGGACCAAAGCAAAGCTAAGAAAGTGCCCAGTGGCACCAACAACTTCATTCAATAATAAACCTCAAACAAAAGCTCCAGCCCTTACACTATTTGCTTCAAGGCCGTGAATGAAAATTCCAAGCTCCAGAAAAAAAAAATTAAAAGTAATAATGCTAAAAGAAATGAAATCTGGCGGCTGGCTACTACTTTTTCATTCATCCACAATCTAACAATTCCCAGAAAAATTCCATGGTAAAGAAACGTACAAAGCCCAAAAGTGAAAACAATTCTCCAAAGCCAAAATCTGCCGAGAGAGTGAGAGCCTAGCCAAAGGTGACGACTGCTAGGTTTCTTTTCTAGGATCATGTGTCCTAAAATTGGGATAGGGTCCACCCTAAAAAAAATAAAACCCTAGGGTGCCAAATGTCCTACAATTTGGGCCCATCATAATTTTTAACAATGACCCAATGTGCAAAAGTTTGTCTAAAAAGTTCTAACAATTAAAATTTAAAATGTCTAAATGGAGAGTCTTCAATTTATTTTGTGTCCTCCAAATGTCCCAAATTGTGTTTCCAAAATTTTCCCTAAAAATAATAATGCAAATAATTAGCTAAGAAAATTCAAATTAATTAAAATTAGAATTTTCGGTCAAATTAAGCATAATTAGGAAAAACGGGAAAATACCGGACAATTAAGCACAATTCCCTGATTAATTCTAGCACAATAAACTAAGCGAAATCAATAAAATATTGAATCATCACTTCCACATCCAAAAACTACTTCCAAGGAGTGAAGAAAGTGTTTCTGTGTTCTTTATGCCAAAAGATAAACCATCTAGGTCGTCCAAATCTATTTATAACTCATTAAAACAAAGCAGAAACTAGCCCAGGCCCAATAGTCCACTCCTCGACGGTAGGTTCACTGCCCGGCGGTATGTTCGACACTTGACATCACCCTTCAGTGCTGCCACCTAAGTGTTTGCTAGAGACTTCCCTGAAGGTTCCACCGCCCGACAATGGTTTCAACGCCCGGCGGTGAGGTCGACATTCCACTTCACCCCTCAGCAGTGCAGCTTGAGCATCTGGCAGAGAGTTCTCTGGAGAGTACACCGCCCGACAGTGGCTGATGAGTCGATATTTTGTTGACTTTACATAGTTTATTGTGCTAGAATTAATCAGGGAATTGTGCTTAATTGTCCGGTATTTTCCCGTTTTTCCTAATTATGCTTAATTTGACGGGAAATTCTAATTTTAATTAATTTGAATTTTCTGAGCTAATTATTTGCATTATTATTTTCAGGGAAAATTTTGGAAACACGATTTGGGACATTTG
>NC_028357.1:18015287-18017350 GCF_000741045.1 Vigna radiata var. radiata
AATGGTGTTTGCTTATTTTATTTAGTTTTAAAATGTTTTACATTGCATCTTGAGTTGTTTTTCATTTTCCTAATTTAGTGTTGCATCTTAATAATTTTAATTATGTTTGGATATTTGTCTATTGCAGTGTTAGGATTAGCAATTTATTTTACTTTAATGTTTTCTATCTTATTCGGGTGTGCTTAATTTCCATGCATTTTAATTGAGTTTAATTCTCATCTCAAACACCTTCAAACCCCCCCCCCCTATGTGTTAGACCTGATTCTGAACCGCAGTTGGTCCTTGTGAGACGACCTAGGAGTCACTTCCTAGCTATACTGCATTCTTTTATGCTCAATCAAATTTTATGGGCCGTGATAGTTCAACAAATTTTGGCGCCGTTGCCGGGGACCAACGGTTCGGTTTTGGGTCTTTTGTTGTGTTAGTGTGTGTTGTCTTGTCTTATGTTGTGAGTGTGATGTTCTGTTTTGTGTGTTCGTCATTGTGTGTTGCATTTGGGTAGCTTTAGTTGCATATTTTCATTACATTCTTCTTTTTCCCCTTCTTTCTACATGTCTACCTATTTTGGTTATGTGGATACTGTTTCTTCTGGTTATGTCCATGACTTTGATTCTCCTCCTGCTTGTTACTCTGATATTGCTTCTCATATATACTCCGCTGATTTCTTTGTTGAGAACAGAACGGTTCCTCCTCCATCTCATGAGAGTGCTCCTAGGGAGCCGTTTCCAATTGATAAGGAGGATATTCGTTGTGTTTTCAACACTGGACTGATAGATTTGCTGTCTAGGTTTCATGGTTTCGCAGGTGAATGCCCATATAGACATTTGGAGGAGTTCTACACCATATGCTCTTCAATGAAACCTCCAGATGTCTCGGATGAGGACATGTTCTTAAGGGCATTTGAATACTCGTTAGCTGTAGTTGCAAGGTATTGGCGGTTTTGTCTTCCTTGTGGATCCATCACCAATTGGGAAGATCTTAAGCAACTGTTTTTGGAAAGATTCCGCCCTTCACAACATCAATATCAAGAACCACCATTCCAGAATGCTTGTATGCCTCCCCCTGTCCAGGAACCACAGCAGTTGCAGTTTCATGAGCCTGCACAAGCAACTCCTCATCCTTCCACTACTTTTGAGCCTACATTGAAGGAGTTATTGGAGCAGATGACTATTTTGAACATTATGTTCCAGCAAGTGAACATGGAGTTTCAGCAGGAGACCAGAGCTTCCTTTCAGAGTTTGACTGATCAGATGAGGCAGATGGCCACTCAACTCACTGAGGAACAGTCTTATGTCTCAAAGGAATCACCATTTCAGACTGTTCAGCTTTCAGACGATGTTGATGCCATCCACATAAGAGATGAGGAGCAGAGTCATGAGCTTAGTGTTGTGCCACCTACTTTCCCACACTCCTATGTCCCCAGTCTTGCACCTGAGGAGACTGATCAAGAATTTGAGGACCAGGCTAACATGAGTACCACTTTTGAGATAGGTAGACCAGCTTCACCTTCCACCACTCAACCAATTTTCAGGGAAGTGGAGGTAGACATACCTATTATTGATTCTGTTGTTCATGATTATGTTGTTGATAGGGATGTTGATGTTGATGATATTGATGAGCATGCTTTTGATTTTCACTCTCTGCATGATGAGAAACAACTTTTGTCATCTTGTTTGAATGTTTCTTCTCCATGCACTGAACATGAATCTAATTTTGTTGTTGATATTGCTTCTGAATTTGAAAGTGATTCATGTTCTGAGAGTTTATCTGAGGTTCAGCCTCTTACACTGGGATTGGGTGTTATACCTCTGCATATTATTTCTTTGGAACCACATTGCACTAACCATGTTGCAGGAGGTANACATGCATTTGATCAACACACACCCATGGTGGAAGAAAAAGGTGCCGACAGTTTGAAGATTAATAGGCACCAGCTGAACCTGTTCATCAACAATCACTGCTTCTTAGATCCAGCTGTGGAGGACATCTCCCTGCTCGATCAAATTTGGAGGATGAAGCAGTTCTTCCTCAAGACTTCCTTGCTGAATCCGGTGGTGGAAGAG
>NC_028357.1:18018825-18026484 GCF_000741045.1 Vigna radiata var. radiata
GGAAATTCTAATTTTAATTAATTTGAATTTTCTGAGCTAATTATTTGCATTATTATTTTCAGGGAAAATTTTGGAAACACGATTTGGGACATTTGGAGGAGACAAAATAAATTCAAGACTCTTCCATAAGCGTTTTAGAATTAGTTGTATTTTAATTTAGTAGTTTAGAATTTTTAGACAAACTTTGACATTGTGGGTCAATTTTTGGTATTTGTTGTTGAGCCCAATAGTAAAAAATAGACACANGGCACCCTGGGGTTGGGTGGACCCCACCCTAATTTTGGAGACACATGGTCCTAGGGATCACCAATATTCCACAGTCGTCACTTGCTTGTTTTTATTGGGTTGCTGTCACAAAACACTCATTATCGGCATTGGAGGGCTGCTGGAACGTGGTTTTTGGATAGACTACTCTTAGAATCATGTTTGAACTCTTAGATTGTGGTTGAATGAAATATGTGCATGCTGTCACGGGTTGATTTTTATTTTGTTTGATCAGCGCTTCTGTTTTTTGTTTTCTTTAAAAGCACGAAGTTGTCATTCATTTTGGTGTAGAGAGGTTGAAACGCTGATTAAANTTCTTTTCTTCCAACAGCGCAATTTAGCTTCCTTTGGGAATGAAAAATACGAACAAGTGTTTAGATGGGTGATTGGATAGGACGCTGGCAACAGTAGGTAGCTAGCTTTTCTTTTCTTTTTTTTATTTGATGCATATTAGATGGAAGAGGAGGCATTCAGCCGCAGCTTATTCTTTTTATCTTCATTTTGTTGCCACGGTCCAGCAACCACAATTTTTTTTTCTCCTCATTTTATCCTTTCATTTAATGTGTTGATTGATTTGGAAATTGTGAAGCACTCACGGTGACGCAGCCATGTGCATTTTGCTGTCACGCCTTGAGTAGGCTCTCGGCTGAAACAAATTTTCTTAAAAAGAAAAGCAATGTGCATTGTTTTTGAGTAGACTCCCTCATTCATTCTCGGTAATCAAATCTTTGGCTGGAACAGAGAGCACATGCACCGCTGATTGAGGAAGCAAATATTTTCCTTTATTTAGAATTGATGTGACGGTGGTAGCTTAGTATAGCTAGGTTTTTTTTTTCTTTTTCTCTTTATTTATTTTCATAATGAAGTATTTGATTTGATGGAATAGAAGAGTACACGGTGCAGCAGACCATTTTCACTTCGCTTTGCTTTGATTTTTTTTTTATTAAATGGAAGTGAGCTTTTGAAGTTAATGTTGATTTACTTTGTTGGATGGTGCACATGTCACGGCTAGCAAACAGCCACCACTTAATTTTAGGAGATTCTCTTGCATTTGAACATGTGGAAAGTATTTTTTTTTATTTAAGCATTCAGCATAGGTGTGCACACGGTAATGTCCAGGGGAGAAGAGAATTCATTAAACCTTGCTTCTAGAAATTGGGAACATTATTTTGTTACATTTTGGTAGATGCACATGTCACGTGAGTTGGTAGGAAATGGTGTTTGCTTATTTTATTTAGTTTTAAAATGTTTTACATTGCATCTTGAGTTGTTTTTCATTTTCCTAATTTAGTGTTGCATCTTAATAATGTTAATTATGTTTGGATATTTGTCTATTGCAGTGTTAGGATTAGCAATTTATTTTACTTTAATGTTTTCTATCTTATTCGAGTGTGCTTAATTTCCATACATTTTAATTGAGTTTAATTCTCATCTCAAACACCTTCAACCCCCCCCCCCACTATGTGTTAGACCTGATTCTGAACCGCAGTTGGTCCTTGTGAGACGACCTAGGAGTCACTTCCTAGCTATACTGCATTCTTGTATGCTCAATCAAATTTGTATGGGCCGCGACAGTTCATCAGTGGCTCGACTCTCTTTTTCTTCACTTTTCAGCCTTCTCAAGTCCAACTCCTATCTTGTCCTCACAACCCCAAACTTAGAACTTTGCTTGTCCTCAAGAAAACGAAATGTAACTTAATCCTACACAAATCATCACAATGGTTCAACTCATTCCAAAACCAATATTTCAAGACAAGTGATCACTTAAATCGGTTCATAAATAGAATTTCATCAAGATGCATACATGCTTCATATCAACCCATCACAGTGTTCCCACAATCACATAATCTCAAACACATGCTATTCTTATGAATGACCAAGCAACTAAGCCCAGATGAAATAGTGAATTCATGGAATCATTCCTCACCAAACAAGGTGTTTCACTCAATCACTCAAGTGTTTCAAAAGGTTCACTCCTTCCCTCCACTATCCACATGTCACATAGAACAAAATTGCCTTTCATTTACCATAATCTATCATTATCAAACACACATGGCATCACAAGGACTTTTTCAAGGCTTATAATGTGGTTGGGCAAACAAGAAAAATTGGTTTTTCTAGATCACAAAATACTTGAGTTAAGAGAGTTATTTACACATTCATATTTTAAGCACAAACTCCCTTTTTACCAATCTCACTCATTCCCAACTTTCCCTTTTCTTTGCATTGAGCATTTCTTTTCGTGCTATCTTTTCTATCTTGTTCATGCTTTTTATGCTTTACTTAACACATTAGCTCAATGCTTCTCTTTCTTTCAATTCTCCCAACAACTCCAAACTTGAACCTTTATCAATAACACACAATAATTCTCAACTTAACTCAAGGTAAAGATTTTTCAAAAGGGTTTCACATACTGTTTAAGGCTTAGGTTCAAAAAGGGTAGAACACATTGCGCTCTTCTTATTTGGGACGAAAATATTCTTTGGCTTAGAAAGGGTTTACTGAAAAATGGCCTTGATCATATATACATGCAATTCAACCAATAATAAAACTTAGGCAATATCATTCATGCTTTCAAGTAGATAGCAATCACATTATTAAAAACTCTGGAGCTCAAAACCTCTCATATAAGCTTCTTTCAACATTCCACATATCTCAAAATCTCACCCTGCTTAGCATCATAATCACAATCATAATATCATCATGCATCTGTTCACATAGCTAGTGAACACTCCACCTGTATATCAGCATATGGCCATCGCAATCATCATTCAATATCAAGTAACTTATCTCATGCAACATCAAACAGTCAAACCATCATATCAGAAAAGTTTTTGACCAGGTACATCAATCATATACTACTCAACAAAAGTAAATCCTACACTACTAAACAAAAACAATAGATAAGAAAAATCCTGTTCTACTACAGACAACATCCATCAGTAGATGCTGTAAAAGCTCCTCAACCCATGCTGTCGTCGGAATCCTTCTCTCCAGCCTCAGCATCCTCAAAGTCATTATCATCATCCTCCTCAGCATCCTCTATTGGGAAATAAGTTGGCTTCTTTATATCACCAAGAGGGGGGTGAATTGGTGTTGTTTCAAAAACACTTTCTTTTCACAATCTTGAAATCAAAGTATAAATTTTTTTGAAATTTCTTGAATTGCAAGCAATCAGAATATGTGTGCAGCACAAATTATGTAGTTGACTGCGTAAAGAATAAAGTCGACTGGAATGTAAAAGATAAGGGATAGAGAAATGCAAACATAAATTTTTATACTGGTTCGGCCAATAATGCCTACATCCAGTGTCATTCCAACTCAGGAAGCAAATGCACTATAATGGTTGCGGTTTTTACAACAAGGAATTTATAGAAGACCTCCACATCAAAAATATAAATCTCCTCTCTAACCCAAAACCAAAATATAGCTGCACAACACAATCAAACTTGTAGCAAGAATCCTCTCTTCTGCAATTTGCAACACCACTTTGAACAATCCTCAAAGTGAACTATCCCCCTGTATCACAACAGGTCCTATTCCAGCAGTCTTCACAGGATGCCAAGCCTCTCAGATAAATTCCAGTAGTCTTCAAGCCTACACGATCAATAACAGAAGCACCTTCTTGTGCAGATGTTGATAAGCCAATATACGCGCAATTGAATCTCCTCTTTGAATCTCTTTCAAGAAAGATCACCACCGTCTTCTTGGAGAATTCTTGGAGTAACGAGAAATCTGAAACAAAAATGAAAATGTCAGATCATCAAAAGTCCTCGAACAAACTAGTGTTCAGTCTATTTATAGATTTCCGTTAAACAGTCAGATTCTCAGTCGAATGTGCTACTAATTTAGTCGACTGTATTATACAATTATAATAGTTTAGTCAACTTAGTAGCCTATGGTCAACAAATAACAGAACTCATTCAATACAGTTGACCAAGTCATCAATGCTCAACAAACTTTTAAAAATATAGCCATTAGAGTGCAAAAGCATAACATAATTCCAAATCAAACAACAGATACAGTTGAATATGTAAAACACAATGTCGACTATCACAATGTTAAACACTTTGACATTCTTTTCTTCTCAAAATCGCACATAGCACTGATTTTCAAAATCTGTACAAAGATTTAGCATAGTCGAATCCATTAGTAATGTAGTCGACTGTATATAACTTTGTAGCACAAGAATAAGTTCGTAAAAGTGCTTGTGATTTCTTGCTTTAAAATATGTGTAGTAAAACATATGAAATGATGCATTGCACACAACACACTAAAGCATATACACATGTTCCAGAAATATATCAATCAATCAACACAAGAACATGTAACATAGTACATACACATACACATGTTCAACAGATATTACAGTTTAATCAACATAAGAACATGTAATGCAGCAACAACATGTACTTGTTATTAAGCAACGTGTTGTAATCATCAAAAACTAGATTGATATAGAAATTGTGTTGTCAACAATCTCAACATCCTCATCCATACCTGGAGCTTCAGTTGCTCCAGATCTACTACCCTGTGCCTCCTTTGGCCAAGCCACCTCCTGACTGAACTCGTCCATCGTCCATCTATGCGCAAGAGGAGTGTCATACATGCTTATCATCATCTCCATTGTAGCAACCTGTCCTCTATGAATGGACTCAAGTCTGGAATCCATAAGAGACATGTATATGTCCCTCATCTGAAATGGCTCAGCATCATGTGCATCTCAAGGAGGATGTGGTGGTGGAACTCTCCTCCTAGAGCATCTTTGAGGTACTGCCTGAGCTGCCTCAACTCCTCCACAAAACTGCCTCTAGTAGGCCTCATCAATGGCCTTCCTGGGGCGCTCAAAAGGTGGAGAAGATGTGTCCACCCAGCCGCATGGCATAGTTGTGTGATCAGTGAAGGATGTCCCAAGGGTGCCTTGTTGCTAATGGTGATTACACAGCTCTGGATCTCGTTTGCAATCACTTGGCCAATGTTGATGTTCATTCCTTTCAGTACACAGTAAATGAACATAGCCCTTTTGATATTGATGTTTGAAATATGAGAGCATGGTGTCACATTGGCATGCGTGAATGTCATCCAGTACTGACCTAGGAGTGTCAAATTAACCCTCTTAATATGGATTGCAGCACCACTTGGGTTCTGGTAAAAATGTCCTCCAGGCACACAGAGTACACTCTCCATGTCATCAAAGTCAGTGCCTTCCTTAATATTTAACTCATACTGGAACTGTTCACCTTCCCATTCAGTGTTCATGAACCTGTTAATAGTTTCAGGATCATACCTGATAACTTTGCCCTGCACATAACTCATACTCCAGGAAGTGAGAATTCTCTAGTGGTTTGGCATTTGTGTAAAATTCCTTTACCACTACTATGTTGGCAGGAGCAGGGTAAGTAGCCAATCTCTCCCAGTTTCTTCCCTCAAGCTCCTGTCCAAACTGAGGAGCAAAGTTTGGGATCCAACTTGCTTTCCTCTCCATCAAAAATTGCCTATCCTGGACAATTCTATAATGTTGCGCATTCCTCTTGTGAAGGAACCTTTCAGAGTAGAACCTGTCTGGTTCTCTCCTCTTAGTTCCTACAGTCTTGATTCTCTTCCCTAATGAAGAAGCCATTCCTATATCAAACACAATTTATAATGGCAAAGCAAACCACATTAAATGTTAGCAAAAATCAAACACTTCCAATGACATTACTAATCAGCGTTAAGGGCTAAATAGGACCCCTCAACACCACCTACTCAATCAAACAAACAATCAAAACATTCTGCCAGGCCACTGCCTAGTGATGGCGGCGGCAACTTCACCATGACCTCCCTACATGCTCCTATTCTCCATCCAAATGCAATTCACATAGTTCTAGTCCTCAATTACACATTTTAATCAGTTCAAACAGGTTCAATTTCAACAAATCATGCATAGAAATCAAAAGCCCCAAAATTTCATGCTTCTACCCACATTTTCACCAATTTCATGCTTTAAGAACCCTAAAAATCAAATGTAAGACTTACTTGGGTGGAGAAACCTTGATTGTGCGCAAAATGCTTGTAAGTTGATGATGAATGAAGCCTAAATTCAATGCCCTCAATGAAAACCCAAACTTTGATCGTGGAATGGGTTCAAAAGTGATGAAGAATGAGTTTTCAAAAGGTTGGAAGATAGGAGAAATGATGGGAGAGCTCAAAAGAGTGTTTGAAAGTGAAAAAGAGGTTAAGGATCTGAAAGAGACCGCTTGGGCGAGCCCTAAGGGGTATAAAAATCGTGCAATAGGCCAAGAAAGCTAGGCCCAACTTTAAAAGTCAATTGAGCCCTCAGCGACGCCACCGCCCGGCGGTGGACTCGAGTTTGCTCTTCCCCTTTTTGCTTTGCTTTAAGTGTCTTAGGCCCTGTAACCTTCAATTTCAACTTCCAAATTTTAATTTCATGCAATTCCCACTCACTTTACTCTCTTATGCAACAATTAAACCCTAAATGCAACTAGAACAGAATTAAACATGCAACAAAAATCAATCAAATGGGTTGCCCCTTAGGTAGTGCTTGTTTAACGTCACGAGCTTGACCCAAACCTTTCTAGCACTTATCAATAAGTGCAAAACATACCAACACCCATCAGTAGTTGTACCTTCCTGTACCCTTTAGTAGATACATAAATTTTCCTAGCATCCCTCAGTAGATGCTACCTACTAAACAATGCTTAATAAAATCCAAAATTACACAACCAAAAATAAAGAAAATAATGTTCATAAATCACTGGGGTGCCTCTTTGTTAAGTCCTTGGCAAGTGTACCAGATCATTATCAAGTAATATAAACGGGTAAGTCCGAGTATCGTTTTCCCAAAGGACTCTTAGGCCTTAACTTTCATGTAACCTAATAGCGTAAGACTTGAGAAAAGAATAAATTTGGTGGTTGTATGCAAGAACAAAAATAAACATGCAATGCAATTGATTCAATTGGTTTTGAGAACTATGGATTAATGATGTTGTTGGGATTTACAATTTCATCTTATCCACTCTCATATATCTACTCTTCTTATTTAATTCACTTGTTTATCTAATTGCCATGCAAACTTTATTAATTACCCTTAGCCCAATTCCTTGGTGAAAAGAGCCTATTACTAATTACCGACTTGATATCCCTAGCCTCCCCTAGTAATTAATACCGCATTATAAACAGAAGTTAACGCAATTGATTGTCCTATCCCTATCCCTAGGCGATATTGGCATAATCCAGGAATTTCCCTCCAGTTCATGACATTACCGTACGTCCCCATATCGATAAAGACAAACATTTTTTAATGAATGAGTTAAACAGTGAAAGCATTGAGCGCAGATGAGAACCCAACAATTGATAAACAAGTATATGACAAGCATATGAAATAAATAAGAATTT
>NC_028357.1:18027199-18030189 GCF_000741045.1 Vigna radiata var. radiata
TCATCCGAAAACCCTGCAAAACAATGCAAAACAAGCATAATATCTCTAAAACCAACTTTTGATTCTCAAGAGACTCAACTTAAGTGTTTTACTTGATTTAGAGCTCATTCTAAGCCTCAAAGGGTGTGTTTTACTGTCAAATTTAAGTATGAAAATAACGGTTTTTAGACTGTTATCACTCTCAGCAAGTGCTCTTTTAACTTCACTAGCTTGACCCAGTAAAACTCAAGTTCCATCCTTCATGTTGGTGTCTTTTTTGCCTTCATCACACCAACTCATCAACTGCTTTTTGCCACCTTCTTGACTCGCCTAGAGTTGGAGCTTCAATCTCTATCCCTCCATTCTCTTTAAAACCTTTCACCACCCACAACTTCTTTTTGTATTTCACAGCAATACCAGGCTTGAATGGTGCATCCTTCAAGTCAAAGTGAAATCTCCCTCCTTTGTCAACTTTCTCTTCTTCCTTTACCTGCATTAAAACACAATTGTTACCTTTGTTGACCGCTTTAACAGATTTAGGTTTAGACACTAGTGCATCCTTCTTTGAAGCTTTGTGACTATTCTTTTTTTTTACTCGAATCTACTTCTCTTTAAAGACATTATAGATCACCTTTTCTTCTCGGTCTTTAAGCATAATTACCCCATCATACACATTAATGATTACTCTAGCCATCTTCATAAATGGCCTTCCAAGAATAACTGGGATCTTATCATCCTCCTTGATAACGGTTTAAAAACAGTTATTTTCATACTTAATTTTGATATCAAAAACACCTTTTGTCTTTATTGATACGGGAACGTACAGTACTGTCATGAACTGGGGGAAATTCCTTGATTAAGCAATACCACCTAGGGATAGAGGGTAGGACGACCAATTGTTTTTGCTTCTGTTCTTAATTCGTTATTAATTACTAGGGGAGGCTAGGGATAGCAAGCCAGTTACTAATAATAGGCTCTTTTCACCGAGGGATCTGGTTAAGGGTAGACTAAGAAAGTTTGCATGACAATTAGATAACAAAGCGAAACAAATACGAAAAGTAAATATGTGAGAGTGATTGGGTGAAATTTGAATCCTAGCAACAAATCCATCTCATCTTATCAACATCATCCATCCACTTTTGTGTTTAACCTCAATTGATCAAATTGCATTCATATTTATTTTTCTTCACTTTATATTGAAAAATCCCAAAATATTGTTTTTATAGTCTTGATTGGTTAAGCAAAAGCACAGCAGTTTAGTGCTGTGAGTCTCTTGGGAAAACGATACTTGGACTTACCATTTATTATTACTTTAAACGATCTGGTACACTTGCCAGTGACTCAACACTCCTTCATCTCTATCACCACAAAGTCAACCAAGAATTCAAGACTTTCAATACGAATCACAACATCCTCCACCACATCATAGGGTTTCTTTGATGATCCATCTGCCATGATCAATGAAATCTTTGTTGGCTTCAATTTAAGACCACCAATCTTCTTCAACATAGATAAAGGCATCAAGTTAATACTTGACCCTAAATCAAGTAAAGCTTTTCCTATCTTCACACTCCCAATGGCACAAGGAATTGTAAAACTTCCCGGATCCTTCACTTTTGAAGGGTGTTTTTTCTTCAAAGGGTCACTGCAACCTTCCTGTTCCTCGGCAGCTTTCTCCTCAAAATCTATCTTTTCTCCAAGATATTGCTTTATACGCCTTGCATAAACAGGAATTTGTTGAAGTGCTTTGGTCAACGATATAGTAATCTCCATTTGATTGAAGATTTCTCTAAAGCGCTCACACTTACTCTTTTCTCTCTCTTTCCCCTTTGGATAAGGAAGAACTCTCTCATCTTTCTCAATTTTATCTTCTTTTTCTATTTTTTTCTCTCCCTTCTTCTCTTTTTCTTCTTTAATCTCTCCCTCACATATATCTTCTTCTTCCTCTCTCTTTTCGAACTCAACACTTTCTTTTTCCACTCTTTCCTCAACCATACTCACCACAACCTTACAATCTTCTTTAGTGTTAACTTCAGTATTAGCCCTAAATTGATTTTTCTTTGTGACTTCCACCCTTGTGGATAGTTGACAAATTTGCATCTCCAAAGTTTTGAAGGCAACCTCAAAGCCCTTGACTGTGGAATCATGCACCTTCAAAAATTTGTCAAACTTCTCATCAAGGCTGTTAACTTTTTCCGTCAAAGCAGATACTTGTTGCCATAGTGGTGGCTGTTGTTGACGGTTAAATTAACCTACAGTTTGTCGAGTTTGATTATTCTGACTTTGCCCAATGCTTGCGTCATTTTTCCAACTTTGGTTGTAATTACCTTGACTGAAATTACCCTGGTGATGAAGGTTGAAAAACAGTTATTTTCATATGTCATTTTAGACCAAATTACACCCTATACTACTTGGAATGAGCTTAGAATCAAGCAAAACTAAACAAATGAGTCTGTAGAGAGTCAAAAGCCATTTTTAGCGATATTATGCTTGTTTTGAATTGTTTTGTAGCATTTCTGAGAAAATGAAGAATGGAGTTGAAGATAAAGGTCGTAGACTCAAGAAAAGAGAAGAAAATTGAAGATTTGAAGAGGAGTAGGCACCTGGCGTTGGCGCTGGGCGGTTTTGAGGGAAACCGCCGGGCGGTAGACCTTACCGCCGGGCGGTTTTGCGATTTGTGGGAAACCGTCAGGCGCCACACTTGTTCCGCCGGGCGGTGGTCTGTTGGGCCTGGGCCTGTTTTCTGCTGCGCTCCTCACCTATAAATAGCCCTATTGCAAGTTGAGATGTATTCTTTTGACAGAAGGGGGCGTCCAGACCTAATTTTGCTCCCTGGAGAGGATCTCTTGGATGCTTAGGCTCCTTTTCATCTTTTCTAGGGTTTGCTTTTCCATTCTTCTTCCATTTTTCATCTAGATTCACCATGAAAATGGTGAACTAAACCCTATTGTTGTTGGGGGAAACAATGTAATCTTTTGATACTCTCTTTTATTGAAACTCTTGATTATTTA